>NC_041385.1:773979404-773995620 GCF_002162155.2 Triticum dicoccoides
GCGGTGTCAGCGGCTGTGAGAGCGGCAGAGAGATGTGTGCGGGGACGGGTGGGGGGGGGGGTGGAAGGGTGACCTCTTTGTTGGGGAGAGAGGGCGGAGAGGTTTGTGGACACCGGTGACGGTGTTATGCCGCCATTAATGGCCTCAGATTCCTATTCCTGCCCCACAGGGGATGCGTGTGTCCAGATGGCGAGTTGGCGTATGGGCAACCGCCTGCGGTCAAAGCTTTGGCCGCCATTGTGTCCTGTTTACCTTGAGAACCACACTGCTTACACATCCTGGCCATCATGGTGCCGTCAAGCATGGTGAGAACGTGGCATGACGCATGACTGTTCACCGTGTGGGCTGCACTTTTGCCATTATACGCCGAGGGCTTAAGGCTACTGCCAATGCATCGGTGCTTAGCACATTAAATAGCTTAGCAACTATACTCTCCAATGCATAGGTGCTTAGCTTATGGTAGCTAAGCTTGCTCCATTTAACGATTTAGCAACTAAAGCTCTTCATGTATTGATGGGCTTTCTTCATTTAAATGTTTTGCCTCGGTTCACGTTCTTAGCATTGTTTCTTCCTTGAGTTCACCACACTTATCTCTCCCCTCCTAAATAACTTGCCACATCAGATTTTTGGCCTACGCGGAAGACTTAGCACCTGTACAAGGTGGAGCATTGGGAGAGGCCTAATAAGCCATGTGTATTTTAGGTGTATCATGGAATACATGGTAGTAAGCCGATGACTCGTTCTTCGCCGCATGCCTTGATGCCAACACACGTCTTAAAACATTATAAGCAGACGGCCAATAAAGTACGCTCGGCTTACCGAGAAACACAAGGTAAATATGCTTTTTCCGTAGTGTATGACGGATGGAATGAGCAGAAAATATTTCCTCATGATTCTCACACTTAGTATGCATCATCCCTTCATGCACTTCGTACTTATACAGAGTGCCCACACATTTGAAAATAGAGTGTTTTAGATACTATCATGCTTTTATATAGATAGCGCGCTATAGCTGAGTACGACATTTTGGAGACCGAGCTCAATGGAGACCTTTATTTTGGAAAATTCAAAATTCAAAATTGTTAGTATCAAAAAATTTCAAAAATAAATACACATGTATCCAAGGATGTAATGTGTATGCATGAAAATTTTCAGGATGAAATACCTGGAGTTGCGAGCTGCACAGAAAAACAAAATCAAAGACTTTAAGGATGAACATTGCATATGCTAAGAAGCCTCAAATATGTTATTTTTGTCTAGCTCTCATTTTAATGTATATCGACCAAAAAACATGCACACATGTTCATTATGTATCTAGGTATATGTGGAATTTTTTTCAGATTTTTTTGAATAAAGCTTGAATTTTGAAGTTTTCAAATTAAGGCCTGCATGGAGCTCGGTCTCCGTTTGTTATTTTTGGCTATAGCTCCACTGTAGCATTTAAAAAAGTTATTGCGCTAAGGGTTTTTGGTCCAAATTGACGAAAATAATTTTAAATAGCGTGCTATAGCATAACCACATGGGACATGTGGTTAGCAAACTCAGAATTCATATAGCATGCTATAGCATTTAGAAGAGGTCTGCCGCTAAGATCCTTCGCGCATTATTTAAATCTATGGATATTATTAGGGAATTATGAAATATAGATTACAAAAAAATTGGCATCTAATGATACAATTTTCATAGTACCGACAACAAAAAATATAGGGAAATTTTACGGTGCATCATAATACACCAGATCACGTGTATTATATGGGCGATCTAACAGATGAGAATAACTGGGCCTTTTTGAGCCCAAGGGTATTTTTGATCTAATTTTTTTGTACCTTTAATCGTCCCAATTAAGTCCATGGGTATTCCCATCCTAAATTTTTTGATTAAATTAATTGCATTAATAAAACACTTCATTATAGAGGTCCAATCATCGTGTGTACTCTTTTGAATTTCGGCTCGAGAGGAGCGGTTCGTTCGCTCTCCTCCTCTCGAGCCCTAACCTTGGCGCCCTCCATCGCCGCCGATCGTCCCCGGCTCCTTCGCTTGCCTCCGATCGCACTCGCCGTGTCACTCCTTCCTCCTGCTCCTACTTCCCCTCCCCCCTCCATCCAAGTCACCCCACTCGGGTCACGGCACCAGATCTTCCGACGAGCCTCCCCCCTCCTCGAGCGGACGCCACCTTCCCCGTCCCGAGAGGCCACATCATCCTCATTGACATGCATCAACTTTTTCACGCCGGATTTTCATTGTAAGTGCATAGCCATCTCAAATCTTTGCTAGTCCCACATGCATATAGTACCAACAGGGGTTAGATTTGATTAGGGTTTAGGATATGTCATTTGAGGTATAGGGTTTATTGTTTTAGAAATTTGTGACGAGATTCCGACTGAAAGAGAGTGTAAGTTGGATTTAGCTAGGACATGTTGATGTAGTTAGTTAGGGTTTATGGTTTCAAAAAGTTGTGACAAGATTTGATTCAAAGGAAGTGTAGGTCAGATTTAGCTAGGACATATTTGAAGGAAATATGCCCTAGAGGCAATAATGAAGTTATAATTTATTTCCTTAATTCATGATAAATGTTTATTATTCATACTAGAATTGTATTAACCGGAAACTTAGTACATGTGTGAATACATAGACAAAACATATAGTCCCTAGTATGCCTATACTTGACTAGCTCGTTAATCAAAGATGGTTATGTTTCCTAACAATAGACACGTGTTGTCATTTGACAAATGAGATCACATCATTAGGTGAATGATGTGATGGACATGACCCATCCGTTATCTTAGCATTATGATCGGTACAGTTTCATTGCTACTGCTTTCTTCATGACTTATACATGCCCCTCAGACTATGAGATTATGCAACTCCCGAATACCGGAGGAACAGCTTGTGTGCTATCAGACATCACAACGTAACTGGGTGATTATAAATATGCTCTACAGGTGTCTGCAAAGGTGTTTGTTGGGTTGGCATAGATCGAGATTAGGATTTGTCACTCCGTGTTTCGGAGAGGTATCTCTGGGTCCTCTCGGTAATACTCATCACTATAAGCCTTGCCAGCATTGTGACTAATGAGTTATTTGCGGGATAAAGTATTACGGAACGAGTAAAGAGACTTGCCGGCAACGAGATTGAACTAGGTATTGAGATACCGACGATCGAATCTCGGGCAAGTAACATACCGATGAAAAAGGCAACACCATATGTTGTTATGTAGTTTGACCGATAAAGATCTTCATAGAATATGTGGGAGCCAATATGAGCATCCAGGTTCCGCTATTGGTTATTGACCGGAGATGAGTCTCGGTCATGTCTACATAGTTCTCGAACCCGTAGGGTCCGCACGCTTAACGTTCGATGATGATTTGTATTATGAGTTATGTGATTTTATGTACCAAAGGTAGTTCGGAGTCCCGGATGAGATCATGGACCTGACGAGGAGTCTCTAAATGGTCGAGACGTAAAGTTCGATATATTGGAAGGCTATATTCGGACATCGGAAAGGTTCCGAGTGATTCGGGTATTTTTCGGAGTACCGGAGAGTTATGGGAATTCGTATTGGGGCTTAATGGGCGATACGGGAAAGGAGAGAAAGGCCCCAAGGGTGGCTGCGCCCCTTCCCCATGGACTGGTCCGAATTGGACTAGGGAAGGGGGCTGGCCCCTTCCTTCCTTCTCCTTCTCCATTCCCCTTTTCCTATTCCATGTGGGGGGTGGAATCCTACTAAGACTAGGGAGTCCTATAGTAGGACTCCACACTTTGGGCGCGCCCTATGAGGGCCGGCCTTCTCCTCCCTCCATCCTTTATATACGTGGCCAGGGGGCACCCCATAGACACACAAGTTGACATTATTTAGCTATGTGCGGTGCCCCCCTCCACAGTTACACACCTCGGTCATATCATCGTAGTGCTTAGGCGAAGCCCTGCACCGGTAACTTCATCATCACCGTCACCACCCTGTCGTGCTGGTGAAACTTTCCCTCGGCCTCAACTGGATCAAGATTACAAGGGACGTCCCCGAGCTGAACGTGTGTTGATCGCGGAGGTGCCGTACGTTCGGTGCTAAGATCGCTCGTATCGTGAACACGTACGACTACATCAACCGCATTGTCATAACGCTTCCGCTTTTGGTCTATGAAGGTACGTGGACACACTCCCCCCTCTCGTTTCTATGCTTCACCATGATCTTGCGTGTGCGTAGGAATTTTTTTAAATTACTACATTCCCCAACAGTGTTATCCGAGCCAGGTTTATGCGTAGATGTTATATGCACGAGTAGAACACAAAGAGTTGTGGGCGATAATAGTCATACTGCTTACTAGGATGTCATACTTTGATTTGTCGATATTGTTGGATGAAGCGGCTCAGATCGACATTACACGTACGCTTATGCGAGACTGGTTCTACCGTTGTGCTTCGCACACAGGTGGCTAGTGAGTGTCTGTTTCTCCAACTTTAGTTGAATCGAGTGTGGCTACGCCCGGTCCTTGTTGAAGGTTAAAACAACACACTTGATGAAAAATCGTTGTGGTTTTGGTGCGTAGGTAAGAACGATTCTTGCTAGAAGCCCGTAGCAGCCACGTAAAACTTGCAATAACAAAGTAGAGGACGTCTAACTTGTTTTTGTAGGGGTTGCTGTGATGTGATATGGTCAAACATGTTGTGATATAAATTGTTGTATGAGATGATCATGTTTTGTCACAAAGTTATCGGCAACTAGCAGGAGCCATATGGTTGTCACTTTATTGTATGCAATGCAATCGCCATGTAATTGTTTTACTTTATCACTAAGCGGTAGCGATAGTCGTAGTAACAATAGGTGGCGAGACGACAACGATGCTAAGATGGAGATCAAGGTGTCGCGCCGGTGAGGTTGGAGATCATGACGATGCTTCGGTGATGGAGATCATGAGCACAAGATGATGATGGCCATATCATGTCACATATTTTGATTGCATGTGATGTTTATCCTTTATGCATCTTATTTTGCTTAGAATGTCGGTAGCATTATAAGACGACCCCTTACTAAATTTCAAGGTACGAGTGTTCTCCCTGAGTATGCACTGTTGCTACAGTTCGTCGTGCCGAGACACCATGTGATGATCGGGTGTGATAAGCTCTACGTTCACATAGAATGGGTGCAAGCCAGTTTTGCACACACAAAATACTCGGGTTAAACTTGACGAGCCTAGCATATGCAGATATGGCCTCGGAACACTGAGACCGAAAGGTCGAGCGTGAATCATATAGTAGATATGATCAACATAGTGATGTTCACCATTGAAAACTACTCCATCTCACGTGATGATCGGACATGGTTTAGTTGATTTGGATCACGTGATCACTTAGATGATTAGAGGGATGTCTATCTAAGTGGGAGTTCTTAAGTAATATGATTAATTGAACTTTAATTTATCATGAACTTAGTCCTGATAGTATTTTGCAAATTATGTTGTAAATCAATAGCTCGCGTTATAGCTTCCCTATGTTTTTTATATGTTCCTAGGGAAAAATAAGTTGAAAGATGATAGTAGCAATGATGCGGACTGGGTCCGTGATATGAGGTTTATCCTCATTGCTGAACAGAAGAATTTTGTCTTTGATGCTCCGCTAGGTGATAGACTTATTGCAGGAGCAGATGTAGATGTTATGAACGTTTGGCTAGATCAATATGATTTAAAATTTATAGTTTAGTGCACCATGCTCAACGAGTTAGAATCGGGACTTCAAAGATGTTTTGAACGTCATGGACCATATGAGATGTTCCAGGAGTTGAAGTTAACATTTCAAGCAAATACCCGATTTGAGAGATATGAAGTCTCCAACAAGTTCTATAGCTAAAAGATGGAGGAGAGGCTCAAGCAGTGAGCATGTACTCAGATTGTCTGGGTACTACAATCACTTGAATCAAGTGGGAATTAGTCCTCCAGATAAGATAGTGATTGACAGAAGTTCTCTAGTCACCATCACCAAGTTACTGGAACTTCGTGATGAACTATAGTGTGCAAGGGATGACGAAAACGATTCTCGACCTCTTCGTGATGCTGAAATCGACGAAGGTAGAAATCAAGAAAGAGCATCAAGTGTTGATGATTGACAAGACCACTAGTTTCAAGAAAAGGGCAAAGGGAAAGAAAGGGAACTTCAAGTAGAATGGCAAGCAAGTTGTCACTTCCATGAAGAAGCCCAAAGCTGGACCAAAACCTGAAACTGAGTGCTTCTACTGCAAAGGAAATGGTCACTAGAAGCGGAAATGCCCTGAATATTTGGTGGATAAGAAGGATGGCAAACTAAACAAGGGTATATTTGATATACAAGTTATTGATGTGTACCTTACTAGTGTTTATAGTAGCCCCTGGGTATTTGATACTTGTTTGGTTGCTAAGATTAGTAACTCGAAACAGGAGTTACAGAATAAATAGAGACTAGTTGAGGGTGAAGTGACGATGTGTGTTGGAAGTGGTTCCAAGATTGATATGATCATCATCGCACACTCCCTATACTTTCGAGATTAGCGTTGAACCTAAATAAATGTTGTTTGGTGTTTGCATTGAGCATAAATATGATTAGATCATGTTTATTGCGATAACATTATTCATCTAAGACAGAAAATAAATTGTTATACTGTTTACATGAATAAAACCTTCTATGGTCATACACCCAATGTTGATGGTTTATTGAATCTTGATCGTAGTGATACACATACTCATAATATTGTTGCCAAAAGATGCAAAGTTGATAATGATAATGCAACATATTTGTGGCACTACCGTTTGGGTTATATCGGTGTAAAGCGCATGAAGAAACTCCATAAAGATGAACTTTTGGAATCACTTGATTATGAATCATTTGATGCTTGCGAACCATGCCTTATGGGCAAGCTGACTAAAACTCCATTCTCCGGAACAATGGAACGAGCTAATAAATTATTAGAAATGATACATACCGATGTATGCGGTCCGATGAGTGTTGATGCTCGTGGAAGGTATCGTTATTTTCTGACCTTCACAGACGATTTGAGCAGATATGGGTATATCTACTTAATGAAACTCAAGTCCGAAACATTTGAAAGGTTCAAAGAATTTTGGAGTGAAGTGGAGAATCATCGTAATAAGAAAATAAAGTTTCTACGATCTGATCGTGGAGGAGATTATTTGAGTTACGAGTTTGGCCTTCATTTAAAACAATGTGGAATAGTTTCACATCTCACGCCACATGGAACACCACAGCGTAATGGTGTGTCCGAACATCGTAACCGCACTTTATTGGATATGGTGCAATCTATGATGTCTCTACCGGGTTACCACTATCGTTTTGGGGTTATGCATTAGAGATAGGGCACTATCAAAATTTGTTGAGACGACGCCTTATGAACTGTGGTTTGGCAAGAAACCAAAGTTGTCGGTTCTAAAAATTTGGGGCAGCGATGCTTATGTGAAAAAACTTCAACCTGATAAGCTCGAACCCAAATCGGAGACGTGCATCTTCATAGGATACCCAAAGGAAACTGTTGGGTACACCTTCTATCACAGATCCGAAGCAAAATCTTTGTTGCTAAGAATGGATCCTTTCTAGAGAAGGAGTCTCTATCGAAAGAAGTGAGTGGGAGGAAAGTAGAACTTGATGAGGCAATTGTACCTTCTCCCTTATTGGAAAGTAGTTCATCACAAAAATCAGTTCCATTGATTCCTACATCAATTAGTGAGGAAGTTAATGATGATGATCATGAAACTTCAGATCAAGTTATTATAGAACCTCGTAGGTCTTCCAGAGTAAGATCTGCACCAGAGTGGTACGGTAATCCTGTTCTGGATGTCATGTTACTAGACCATGATGAACCTGCGAACTATGAGGAAGTGATGATGAGCCCAGATTCCGTGAAATCGCTTGAGGCCATGAAATCTGAGATGGGATCCATGTATGAGAACAACGTGTGAACTTTGGTGGACTTGCCCGATGATCGGCAAGCCATATTAAATAAATGGATCTTCAAGAGGAAGATGGACACTGATAGTAATGTTACCATCTACAAAGCTCGACTTGTCGCAAAAAGGTTTTTGACAAATTCAAGGTGTTGACTACAATGAGATTTTCTCAACTGTAGCGATGCTTAAATCCGTCCGAATCTTGTTAGCAGTTGCCATATTTTATGAAATCTGGCAAATGGATGTCAACACTGCATTCCTTAAATGGAAATTTCTTAAAGAAGAGTTGTACATGATGCAACCAGAAGGTTTTCTCAATCCTAAAGGTACTAACAAGGTGTGCAAGCTCCAACGATCCATCTATGGACTGGTGCAAGCATCTCGGAGTTGGAATATTTGCTTTGATGAGTTGATCAAAGCATATAGTTTTATACAGACTTGCGGTGAAGCCTGTATTTACAAGAAAGTGAGTGGGAGCACTACAACCTTTTTGATAAGTATATGTGAATGACATATTGTTGATCAGAAATGATGTAGAATTTTCTGGAAAGCATAAAGGAAAGATTGGAAGGAGTTTTTCAAAGAAAGACCTCGGTGAAGTTGCTTATATATTGGGCATCAAGATCTATAGAGATAGATCAAGACGCTTGATAAGATTTTGTATGAATACATACCTTGACAAGTTTTTTGAAAGAGTTCAAAATGGATCAACCAAAGAAGAAGTTCTTGCCTGTATTACAAGGTGTAAAGTTGAGTAAGACTCAAAGCCCGACCACGACAGAAAATAGAAAAAGAATGAAAGTCATTCCCTATGCCACAGTCATAGGTTCTATAAAGTATGTTGTGCTGTGTACCAGACTTATTGTGTACCCTGCCCTGAGTTTGGCAAGGGAGTACAATTTTTATCTAGGAGTAGATCACTGTACAACAGTCAAGATTATCCTTAGTGAGGACTAAGGAAATATTTCTTGATTATGGAGGTGATAAAAGAGCTCGTCGTAAAGAGTTATATGGATGCAAGCTTTTACACCGATCCAGATGACTCTAAGTTTTAATCTGGATACACATTGAAAGTGGGAGAAATTAGCTAGAGTAGCTACGTGCAGAGCATTGTAGACATAGAAAATTTGCCAAATACATATAGCTCTGAATGTGACACCCCCGTTGACTAAACTTCTCTCACAAGCAAAACATGATAACACCTTAGTACTCTTTGCGTGTTAATCACATAGCGATGTGAACTAGATTATTGACTCTAGTAAACCCTTTGGGTATTGGTCACATGATGATGTGAACTACGGGTGTTAATCACATAGATATGTGAATATTGGTGTTAAATCACATGGTGATGTGAACTAGAGTATTGACTCTAGTGCAAGTGGGAGACTGAATGAAATATGCCCTAGAGGCAATAATAAAGTTATTATTTATTTCCTAAATTCATGATAAATGTTTATTATTCATGCTAGATTTGTATTAACCAGAAACTTAGTACATGTGTGAATACATAGACAAAACATATAGTCCCTAGTATGCCTCTACTTGACTAGCTCATTATTCAAAGATGGTTATGTTTCCTAACCATAGACATGTGTTGTCATCTGATGAACGAGATCACATCATTAGGAGAATGATGTGATGGACATGAACCATCCGTTAGCTTAGCATTATGATTGGTACAGTTTCATTGCTACTGCTTTCTTTATGACTTATACATGTTCCTCAGACTATGAGATTACGCAACTCCCGAATACCGGAGGAACACCTTGTGTGCTATTAAACTTCACAACGTAACTAGGTGATTATAAAGATGCTCTACAGGTGTCCCCAAAGGTGTTTGTTGGGTTGGCATAGATCGAGATTAGGATTTGTCACTCCGGGTTTCGGAGAGGTATCTCCGAGCCCTCTCCGTAATACTCATCATTATAAGCCTTGCAAGCATTGTGACTAATGAGTTAGTTGCGGGATGAAGTATTACGGAACGAGTAAAGTGACTTGCCGATAACAATATTGAACTAGGTATTGAGATACCGATGATCGAATCTCGGGCAAGTAACATACCGATGACAAAGGGAACAACGTATGTTGTTATGCGGTTTGACCGATAAAGATCTTCATAGAATATGTGGGAGCTAATATGAGCATCCAGGTTCCGCTATTGGTTATTGACCGGAGATGAGTCTCGGTCATGTCTACATAGCTCTCGAACCCGTAGGGTCCGCACGCTTAACGTTCGATGATGATTTGTATCATGATTTATGTGATTTGATGTACTGAAGGTAGTTAGGAGTCCCGGATGAGATCATGTACATGACGAGGAGTCTCGAAATGGTCGAGACGTAAAGATCGATATATTGGAAGGCTATATTCGGACATCGGAACGGTTCCGAGTGATTCGGGTATTTTTTGGAGTACCGGAGAGTTAGGGAAATTCGTATTGGGGCTTAATGGGCCATACGGGAAAGGAGAGAAAGGCCTCAAGGGTGGCCGTGCCCCTTCCCTATGGACTGGTCCGAATTGGACTAGGGAAGGGGCCCGACCCCTTCTTTCCATCTCCTTCTCCCTTCCCCGTTTCCTATTCCATGTGGGAGGTGGAATCCTACTAGGACTAGGGAATCCTACTAGGACTAGGGAGTCCTAGTAGGACTCCATACTTTGGGCGCGCCCTATGAGGGCCGGCCTCCTCCTCCCTCCATCCTTTATATACGTGGCCAGGGGGAACCCCATAGACACACAAGTTGACATTGTTTAGCCGTGTGTGGTGCCCCCCTCCACTGTTAAACACCTCGGTCATATCGTCGTAGTGCTTAGGCGAAGCCCTGCACCGGTAACTTCATCATCACCGTCACCACATCGTCGTGCTGGCGAAACTTTCCCTCGGCCTCAACTGGATCAAGTGTACGAGGGACGTCCCCGAGCTGAACGTGTGCTGATTGCGGAGGTGCCGTACATTCGGTGCTAAGATCGGTCGGATCGTGAAGACGTACGACTACATCAACCACGTTGTCATAACGCTTCCGCTTTCGGTCTACGAGGGTACGTGGACACACTCTCCCCTCTCGTTGCTATGCATCACCATGATCTTGCGTGTGCGTAGGAAAATTTTGAAATTACTACGTTCCCCAACAATATTGAAGTACTTAGTTAGGGTTGTGTGGCATGAGAATATTGTCAGCAGATTTGGATTCAAAGAAAGATATTTTCGATTTAGTTAGGAGATGCTTTTGAATTGAGTTTCGAGATATTTTGGATTTAGTTAGGAGATAATTATTTTTGTATGGAGTTTGGAGTTATTTTCGACTTAGTTAGGAGATAATTTGGATTTAGTTAGGTGATAATTTTGGATTTAGTTAGGACACAATTTTGAATGGAATTTGGAGATAATTGATCTATCAGGGTGGATCTATCAGGGGACTTGAAAGATTCATGCACTTTGGATTTAGTTAGGAGATCATCCGTTATAGCAAGTACAATCAATTAAATATTTCTCGATTTAGTCAGGGCATATTTTATACTTACTTACAGCTTTTGAAGGACTGAGTTTGGTACATGAATCCGATATGAAATATTAAATCAATTATTTAAGCAGAGTAGTGCATAATTATTATATATGCTATCACTACTAGAAAAAGGGCTATAGATGGGATTGACACTAATGGCGCACCAGACAAGTGGTGCGCCATTAGTATATACTAATGGCGCACCACCTTCTAATGCGCCATTAGAGTTGAAACTACTAATGGCGCACCTGGCACACGGTGCGCCATTAGTATCAAATTTTTTTTTTAACTAGTGCGCCTGTCCAAACATACTAATGGCGCATCCACAGGCAGTGCGCCATTACTAGTTGTAACTAGTAATGGCGCACCTGCCAGAGAGTGCGCCACTAATGTTGTTTTTTTATATATTTTTATTCCTTTTTTTGCAAAACCGTGGTGTAGTGCGCCATTAGTATGTTTTTTTTTGCAAAACTACTAATGGCGCACCACCAGGGGGTGCGCCATTAGTAACCTGGATTACTAATGGCGCATTTGTGGTTGGTGCGCCATTAGTAAGTGGGCAGCAACAAGATATTTTGGACAGCCTCTCCTCCCACACTCACTTTCTCCCCACTTCATTCTCTCCACCGCCTCCTCCTTGTCTCGGGTGCCTCCTCTTTTTCACCTCATTTCCACCATAAATTCATTCAAATTAAGTGGTTAAGTTACCTTGTTTTGCTAGGTAAGTAAGGGCGGAAGCTATATTTATGTTGTTCTCCCTACAACAATGTGCACATGCACTTTTTATGGCCTAGCTAGATCTATGTATGTTCGTGGTGTTGCATATGTTTGTGGTTTTGCATATGTGTTTGTGTTTGGAGGTGTACCGGTATTTGAAATGCGATAGTTGCCAATATTTTGCCGGAATGTTGATTCATTTTCGTTTCGGCGAGAATTTTGGCATTAAGCATTCTTTTTGGTCCTATTTTTAGGGAAAGTCATGCCAAATTTTTTCTTGGTTCTAAAATATCGTTTTGCTCTACCCCGCAGGCGACCATGGTCCGCACGATAACCGAAGGCATCGTGAATAGGTTTTTGAGGTCCGCGAAGGCCGAGATGCTTCAAAAGAACGAGATGGAGATAAGATGTCCGTGTCGAAGATGCAAGCTGAATAGCCTTATTGCGGACCCGGATTCCGGGCAGGTGTGGGACCACCTGCTCTTGCGTGGTTTCATGGATGGCTATCGGTGGCAAGGTGATGAAGATGACTACGAAGTCGTCCATGGGGGCCGGGCAAGAAATGAGGAAGGGCAGCAAGACAACCACCGCTGCTCGAGCGGGCGACAAGACGAACAATCCCCAGGAGATGATCACGACGGTGATGCTGTACACAGTCATCATGTAGAAGAAGATGCAGGACATGATGATGATGCTGGCGGAGCAGACGAAGCTGGACCATCGATGGGCTGGGTGCAGGACCCTCATATTCAAGAGCTTCTTCTCAAGCAGACGGATAACGCAAGAGCTGCCGCCCGAGAGAAAGCCAAGATGGATCAACTTGAGTTAGACGCAGTTACTCCATTGTATGAAGGATGCAGGCCCGAGGATACCCGCCTGAAAGTAACGCTCATGGCTCTGGAGATGAAGGTAAAACACAAAATGACCGACGCATGCTTCGACGAGAACATGTCATTCTGGCACGAACGTCTTCCCAAGGGGAACAAGTGCCCGACCAGTTTGGAGGAGGCGACGAAAATCGTGTGTCCTCTGGATTTACCGCACGTGAAATACCATGTGTGCATGAACAATTGCATCATTTATCGGGACGAGCACGCGGAGTCTACCATATGTCCGGTGTGCGGTGTCACTCGATACAAGAAGAGGAAGAAAGCTCCTCGAAAAGTGGTGTGGTACTTTCTGATCACTCCTCGTCTGCAGCGGTATTTCGCGGACCCTAAGGTAGCAAAGCTCCTGCGTTGGCACGCGGATAGGGAGGAGACGAAGCGAGAAGATGACGCAAATGATCCGGAGATAGATAAAAAGACAAGATGCTGAGTCACCCTAAGGATGCGAGCTAGTGGCAAGCGTTGAACTTCGAATACCCAGAATTTGGGAACGATAGAAGGAACATCGTGCTGGGCGCGAGCACCGATGGAGTCAATCCGTTTGGCAGCCAGAGAAGCACACATAGCACCTGGCCTGTGTTCGTGTGGATGTACAACCTTCCCCCCTGGTTGTGCATGAAGAGGAAGTACATTCACATGAGTATGCTAATTGAAGGGCCGAAACAACCAGGGAACGACATCAATCTGTATCTGGGGCTGCTGAAAGAGGAGATTGACACGCTGTGGAAAATGCCAGCCAATACGTGGGACGCCGCAGAGAAAGAATATTTCCCTATGAGAGCCGCACTGCTCACGACGGTGCACGACTATCTCGGTTACGGATATCTTGCGGGGCAGGTAGTCCACGGATTTTCTGGATGCGTAAGGTGCATGGATGACACAACGTATCGCCAGCTAGATAGAGATACCGGGTCTTCGAAAACCGTGTTCATGGGACATCGAAGGTGGCTTAGCGACGATGACCCGTGGAGGAAACGCAAGGATCTGTTCGATGGTGAAACCGAACCCCGAAAACACCCGTGTACGAGGAGCGGCGAGGAAATAGACAAGCTGTTGAAAAATTGGAAAGACTGCCCACTGCCGGGAAAGAAGCAAAAGGCGCCAGAGCCGCTGCCGAAGGTATGGAAAACGAGGTCTATTTTCTAGGACTTGCCGTACTGGAAGATCCACCGTGTGCCTCACAGCCTTGATGTCATGCATATCACGAAGAACGTGTGCGAGAGTCTGCTTGGTACCCTGCTCAACATGCCAGAGAGGACCAAAGATGGGCCGAAAGCAAGGGCAGACTTGAAATCAATGGGCATCAGGCAGGAGCTTCACGCTATATATGATGATGATGATGATGATGATGATGATGAGGCGAAGCAGGACACAGAAAGTCGTTGCAAAGGCAAAAAGGCCAAGAAGACCGGAAGTGACTACCCTCCCGCGTGCTTCACTCTAACTCAGGAGGAGATCGAGCAGTTTTTCACCTGCCTCCTAGGAGTAAAACTTCCTTACGGTTACGCGGGGAAGATAAGCAGATACCTAGACCCAGCGAAGCAGAAGTTCAGCGGGATGAAGTCTCACGACTGTCACGTGCTGATGACGCAGATACTTCGAGTTGCAATCCGTGGGATCATGGACGCGCACGTCCGTGAAACGCTATTTGGCCTATGCAACTTCTTCGACGTCATCTCTCGGAAGTCGATTGGCGTGAGGCAACTCAGAAGGCTACAGGAAGAGATCGTGGTGATACTATGCGAGCTTGAGATGTACTTCCCGCCCGCATTCTTCGATGTTATGGTGCATCTGCTGGTCCATATAGTGGAGGATATCATCCAACTCGGGCCGACGTTCCTGCACAGCATGATGCCGTTCGAAAGGATGAATGGTGTCATCAAAGGATACGTTCGCAACATGTCACGTCCAGAGGGAAGCATAGCCAGGGGCTTTCTGACCGAAGAGTGCATCTCCTACTGCACGAATTATCTAGGCATCGAGAACCCCGTTGGTCTGCCCGTCAACAGGCACCTCGGCAGGCTCGCTGGATGGGGTCACCGTGAGGGTCGCCGCGAAATGCATGTCGACTTCGAGGGTCGACTCGTCGACTTTGAAAGAGCAAACCTAGTCACGCTACAACACATAGACGTGGTCGATCCTTGGGTGGTAGAGCACAAAACCTTTATTAAGAAGACGTACAATGACCGAGGCCAACAGAGGACGGACGGAGATATACTCAAAGAGCACAACTCATGTTTCACGCGTTGGTTCAAGCAGAAGCTTCTGTCGTACCCTTTACATGAGGATTCTTCCGCGGAAGAACAACTCATATTCGCCTTGTCACAGGGCGCTGAGCACAACCTGATGAGCTATGAGGCGTACGATATCAACGGCTACACATTCTACACCGAGGCCAAGGACATGAAGAGCGATGGTTATCAGAACTCCGGGGTAACGATGGAATCCTACACCGGTAACGACAAGGACATATACTACGGAAGGATCGAGGAGATCTGGGAGCTGAGCTACGCTGGAGAGAAGGTCCCGATGTTCCGTGTCAGATGGGCCAAGAACGTCATAAAAGAAGACCAGTATTTCACCACCATGGTTATACCCGAAGCCAAATCCAAGACCGCGGGCGCAAACTTCACCGCGAAAAATGAGGCATGGGTACTGGCTTCCCAAGTGGACCAATGCTTCTTCATTACCGACCCGCCAAAGCCCAGTCGTGTTGTCGTGAGGAGAGGCAAAAGGAAGATCATCGGAATGGATGGAGTAGCCAATGAGCAAGACTTCGACAAGTACGGCGACCCGAGGATCGAACATGATGACAACGATGATGTAGCAGCATACACCACAAGAAGAAGCAGGACCACCCTACCTAAAGGACGTCTGTTCCATAGAAGAACTCCATTTGCGAAAAAGAAGGGCAAGAAGATTGTGAACAGATAGCTAGCTAAGATCGATTGTATTTAAATCGTAGACTTCATTTCTCGATTATATTGCATGGGCACTTTTTGAACTATCATGAATATTTTTTAATTTCATGGACACTCGATCTCGATCCTCCTCCATCTCGATCGCTATCCCACCTCGCCAGATCCGGTCCACCGGCCGCCGCCGCCGACCGCCCGCACCCTCTCGATTCCCCTACTCAATCGCCGCCGCCGACCCCCTGCACCCCAGATCCGGTCCACCGGCCGCC
>NC_041385.1:773995850-773996360 GCF_002162155.2 Triticum dicoccoides
TTTGATGATATTTTTTTAAAAATTATTACTGTCTTATAAAAAAATATTACTGTTATGATTTAAACAAGTTTGAACATATTTAAACACAAATAAGTATCAAACAACATTTTAAATGCATAAAAAAATTGTGGAGCCTGGGAATCGAACCCAGGACCTCCTGGTGTGAGAACTAGATGCTGACCAGTCGAGCTAGTAGAGAAGACTTGACATGTATCAGGTCAGGTGGTAGATAACTGTTGGCTCGAGCAGAAAAAAAATACTAATGGCGCACCTCACCCTGGTGCGCCATTAGTATGTATGTACTTATGGCGCACCGAGGGGTGGTGCGCCATTAGTATTGTGGCGCCCCTACTTCGTACCGATCCCCTCTCTCTCCCTCGCCCTCGCCCGCGATCCCCTTCCCCGATCTCCTCTCCCGACGCCACCGTCGCCCCGCCCCGACACCACCGTCGCCCTGCCGCCTTCGACGCCACCGTCGCCCCGCCCCGACACCACCGTCGTCCCGCCGCC
>NC_041385.1:773997197-774031743 GCF_002162155.2 Triticum dicoccoides
CGCCTCCCTCGACCCCGCCCCGACGCCACCGTCGCCCCGCAGCCCTCGACGCCGCCCCGACACCACCGTTGCCCCGCCGCCCCGACACCACCGTCCGTCGCCCCGCGGCCCCGAACCAGGGAGCGGAAGCGCGGCCGGCGTGCGAACGAGCGGAGAAGGAGGCCATCCTCGTCCTCAACCTGTCGTCGACATCGTCGATTCCAGCTCTCGGAGCAAGGTATGCGGCTGGTTCATCCCCTGTCATGGCTTGATTGATTTTTTTCGGTAAACTAGGCTAGGGTTCGATGGATTATGGAGATTCATGGTGATTCATCCGTGAATAAATTCGTTCCAAGAAGAAGATCATGGCCATTTCCTATGCTAGCTAGAGCCGTTGTCAGCCTGTGCAAGGTTCAGAACAAGTTATCAGAGTCTTTGTGCTCTATACTTTGTATGAAAATAGCATCGCTAATAGCAATCACCGAGGGATAAAAAATATGAATGATATTATAGTTTTTCTATACTTCAAGTTTCTATTTTGTATATGCTCACCTGCATCTACTCCGGTATAATGTCTTTGACGTGATAATGCAATTAAAAAGCAATATTGGTTGAGAGAAATTGCTGTACTGGTTAAGACAACTGATTTTCATACAATGGCAGCAGTGCACAAACAGTGTGAGTGGTGTGTACTTATTTCAGAGATGATTGGTGTCGGCTCAGTGGCTGCCATTTAATCAAATCACAATTCGTAGACTACTAATTCCTGAACTCTTTATGGTTTGTTGTTTCAACTCTTGAACAACTGGATCTTGCATCTGTGTTTAGCTAGTAGAGTATAAAATCCAAATTCTGATGACCAGAAGCATGAATGGTTGTTTTAATGTTGCTCTCTGTTAATGTCACTCAATCTGATGCAAATGATAATCTAAGCCCAAAAGAAATTTTTTCTAATTCAGTCAACGTTGAGCTGCTGTTCTCTGCTCATGTGGAACATTGCGTTACATTTTTGCATCTTCAGAAGTGCGGTTGTCCATGGCATGGAGTTTTTGTACTGTTGTTAAGGTTCAGGACAAGCCCGTGACTATCGTGTTTCTAGTAGCTAAAATCTATTTGTTCCTATTGGCATTGGCTTGATTGTTCTAAAACTCAGAACCTGTTGGACAATGACATTATTTGTAACGGCAGCATGAGAGGAGGAAGATTTTGGTTTCTTGTTCTATATTAATAACTTCCTATAAGCAATGCACCTCTGATGATTTTGTCAAAAGCGTGTCGAGTCGATATTCTCAATATATTATTCTTTATCAGTTTACAAGTTGATTAATTTCCTCTGATTATTCTCAAATTCTTGAATTATTTGTAATGTCTTGCAGAATTATTTGTGCCTTTGTTTTTTCCTAAGTTTAGGATGCACTCTGTTAGGTTTTAGAAAAAGTAGACGAGAGAGATTAAAGGGGTTGTGACCAATGTTCCTCCATCCTGTAATGTGATACATTTTTTTGACAGTGTGTCGAAATGTCTTGCATTATGGGATGGAGGGAGTATTTGTCAGGTATGTGACATACTTCTCCCATAAACGTCAGGTATGTGACATTATGGGATTAGGGGTTACAAAAAACATCAGTTACAAAAAAGTTCAGATTGTAAAATGTTCATTTTGCAGCTAGTGCCCATTTTGAGTAATTGCTTAGAGGGATGATCCTGTGTGAGCTGGTGGAGTGATTTGTTTTCTACATAAAGCTCTTTAGTCAGGCTGGTTTTCGTGAAATACACATGAAGCTTCACCAGCTCCTGTGGGTGTGGGATCCATGTGACATGTGACATTGCATCCATGTCCACCTGGGATAATGATTTTGCAGGTACCCCGAGAGGCCCTTGAGTTTGCCGGAATGTCGATTAACTTCCGTTCCGGCAAATTCGGGTACTCCATATGTCCTATTTTCAGCAAAGGTCATGCTGAAATTTTCCGTGAATTTTAGCATCACTTTGCTAAAAATAGGACATATGGGGTACTTGTGACTAATGCATGGGCCGGGGTATCGTAGTAGTTAATTAAGTAGGATCAAGTGCCCCGGCGTACTTGTGACTAATGCATGGCTTTTAGGGTGCCTCGGTGTCGATAAAAACCGAAATGATGAAAGCTTAGGCTTTTAGGGTGCCTCGGCGTCGAAAAACCCTCAATGATAAAAGCTTAGATTTTAGGATGCCTCGGTGTCGACAAACCCTAAATGATGAGACCATGATCTTGTTCGTTGACAATAACCAACTTTTTGACCAAGCTTTGTTTCTATTTAGAGAGAAACATGGCCCACAACGATGAGGCCGGGGGTTCGGGCGGCAAGGCATTCTGGGAGCTGTCCCAGGAGATGGAGGAACAACCTCACTTGTATGAGGCCGCCGCCTTCCCCACCGATCCTGAGACCACTGATGGTGCCGCCGAGGATGAACACACTGATGCCACCACTAATGGTGCCGCCGAGGATGCCACCACTGATGATGGCGGCGCACGCACAGATGGCAGCCAACCGAAGAGGCAACGGAAGGACCGGCGCCCGACCGTGCTCCGCACCCTCAAGGAGGAAGTTACTGAAGTGGACTCCAACGGGAATCCAACGGCGCCCGAACGAATAGTCAAGGGGTACTCGCTTCAGCTCGGGTGCATTGTCCGGAGCACCGTCTCGATCAACACCGAGAACCTGAGGCATCCTGACAGAGGGAATTTGCGCAAGCTCCTCTTCACGAAGCTGCACGAACGATACAAGTTCCCCGCTGAATTTGCAAACACAAGCCTCAAAGGGAATAAAGTGAACAATGCTGCCCTCACGGAGATGAGGAAGGCCCTATCTACTTGGAAAAGCAATATGAAAAGAATGATCGAGAAAGGTGAGAGTTATCAGAAGATCAAAGAGAAAAATCCTTCGATCACCGAAGATGACTACAACGACTTCAAGATCAATTGCTCGAGCACCGCAAACTCCCAATCAAGTGAGTGGGGGAAACAAATGCGGGAGCTGAACATAGGGGAACACACACTCGGTCCCGGCGGTTACAGAGTGGCGGAGCCTATATGGGACAAGGAGGAGGCGGACCGTGCCGAGCAAGGCCTACCGCCCCTCTTCGATAAATACGGTGACAAGCAGACCAGGAACTTTGTCAGGGCCCGGTACAAGAAGGACCCGAAAACAAAGGAGCTTACCACGGATCCGAAGACCAGGCAGCTTGAGCTTGTTTTGGTAAGGAATACACCCCCGCGTAATTAGCTCCATATGGTTGCATTCTAATTAATGAAGCCAAATCTCTAAATGGTTCACATTCCTTCCGCAGGTGACTGAAAGCAGTAGCGCAGGGTCGACTAAGAGCAACCCTTGGGACACCACTCTAAATAGGGGGTTGAATGTAATGAAGAACAAGGATAAGCTCAGTAAGCCGACGTCAGCTCGTCGTGTGGCCGGCAAAGGCTTGTCGACAAAATGGGGGTCATACTATACCGCTGGTGTGCGGAAGGAGAAAAAGACCAGCTCGGAAAGCCAGGCGCGAGAGGTTCAAGAACTCAAGGCACAGGTGGCGCGGATTCTGGAGATTGTCCAAGAGTAAGTGGAACAACGACTCGGAGCGACGATCACCGCCATTGTGCCTACCTTGATCTCGGGGTTGAGTGCGTGGATTGCGGGCGGCCAACAGGGGCCGCCCCCGATTCCTAGCTTCACGCCTAGCAACTCGCATAATGCGATGGCGGGGCCATTGGTGCCTCCGGCGGAGGCGGCATTGGTGTCTCCCACGCCGGCACGGGAGCTTAATGCACCCGGGTGTACGCCGGCCGGCACCTCTGCAGCAAGCGGCCCCTCCGTCAACTGCACGCCCGCCGTTGGCGGTGCCTCTACATTAGCCGAGCTCGACGCCATCATCACGGTAACTAATTAAGCCTCTCTCGGCCGAGGACTTCATCTCCTTGCCTTTGACTGGGCATCCCTGACGCCCTACATGTTTTCGCAGGGCGCCGCCGACGTTCCGTGCACTCTCCTCCACTTCGTGAACAACGAGTTGGTCGATGTCGCCAAGGGCAAAATAGTTCAACCGGGCAACCCCTTGTTCCACGGTACCCAGATGCCACCCAACCTTTTTAGGGTTCAACTGGTTCGGGTGCTGCCAGGCTGCGACGAGTTGTTACCTCCGATTCGACCCGTCGGGGCCAACGATGATGACGTGATGACCCTCGGCGCATGCTTGAGCTGGCCCCTGCTTTGGCCGAAGAGCCAGATTCGTTTGGGGGCGGGGGACACCACCCCAAAGACAACACCGCCAATCGTGCCGGCGCCAAGTCGGCCCCATGGCAAGACCGCCGCAACGGTGCCGGACATCCCTATGCCACTGGATCCAAACATGCATATGGCACAGGATCAGAACGATGATGACGACGACGATGATACATTTGGCAACGTCGATCATTACTTTGCCGATCATGGGTACGATGGCGACTTCATGGGGCCTCCTTCTCAAGAACCAAACCCAACAAAAGACGTGTGCGATCTAGCTCGTACCACGGAGAAGCCAAGTTGCAACAGGCGCCGTCTGGCGTTCAGCCCTCAGGAGACGCCTCCAGCTGCCGACTTCACCGAGCCTCAGATAGGCGAGGTGCGAAATATTATCAGCCCCAACACACTCAAGAAGGCGGTCTGTGAGCAAAACTCGGTCCCATTACAGCAGAAGAAGAAGGCACGCAAAAGAAAGACTAAGAAGGGTGCGAGCCAGCCGGCACAGAGTACGATCCGTGCTCAGGATGGGCCACCTTCACTGCAGGATATCTCGAGGAGGGTGCATGTGGCGGGTAGGGCGATGCTACCGACAAATATGCTCAATGCTGCAACCGGTGCTATGCGGAGTCTGCGTGACAGTGTTCTTTCTTTGGAGAAGCGGCGTCTCAGGGAGAAGGATGTGGCATACCCAGTTTTCGCGGCCAAGGTGCCAGAGGGCAAGGGCTTTGTGGATAACTCCATCGGGCGTACGATCGTCCTGCGTTTTGATGACATCCACGCTATGTTGAACCTTCATCCGCTTCACTACACCTTCGTTCGGCTATTTTCGCTGAGTATGGAGATGTGGATCATTCGCGACAAGACCCCGGACATCATGATAGTCGACCCCTTCTACATGCGTGCCAAGATCTTGGGCAGCACTGGGGACCGGCAAGTCGCGAGTTCTTACCTCGAAGGCGTCATTCTGGCAAACCAAGATAAGGATAACTTCCTCGTGTACTTTCCCGAGTAAGTCCTCCCCTCAACCGGCCCGTAACATATGAATTCTTACATTTCGGTCGTTTTTCTTTTAACATTCCGTGTTTTCTGCAGTGACACACGTTGCACACTCATCCTCCTAAGCCCCAAATATTCCATGGCCACGTATTTCGACCCGGACCGTCAGTCGAACGTAGACTACACAAATGTCAAGAAGGTTCTTGATGATGTTCTCCCCGGCTACGCCAAATCTGGAGGCACCTTCACCAGGCCTATTCGTAAGTACGGCAAGCACGTGTTCTCCCACAATACGACGTTCTGCTGCGTGAAGCAGCCGCCTGGCGGTCAGAAGGGTGCCTACTACGCCATCCATCACATGCGGGCGATCGTACGGGACCATCATCAACTTCTGCTACCGAGTAAACTCAAAGATTGGGCAAAGAGCATGTCGGCAATCCAGGACGCGGACCTCCAACAAGAATTCTTTCGCATCCAGTCGGAGTTTGCGGAAATCATCCATCAAGATGTCCTTCGTACCTCGGGGCAGTTCTACCTCAACAATCAACCGTCCAACAGTGACATCGACACAATGCTACAAATGCAGGCTGACAACGACCGTTATTTCATGACTCCCACGATAGACGGCGGCTTCATCCACGCTCCGGTCCCTTGAGTCGAGTCGAAAGCAGTGATGCTGTGTCTAGTTCTGAAACATCGATTGGCTCATGTTGTAATTAAACTTTAATGAACTTGTAGTATGTCTCTTTGGTTTCGAGAGTCGTTCAACTTAGATGTAATCGATGCTATTAATGTCTTGCTTTTCTATTCCGATCGTTCTGTTGCATACTTATATATTGCTTATGTATTGTCTGTGAATTGGTACTAACGTTTCGTTTGGCTAGTGCATAGCGATGCCGACGTATGTCGTGTACAAGGGTAAGGTTCCCGGAGTCTACGATGACTGGGAGGAGTGTCAGAGAGAGGTTCACCGATTCAGCGGTAACAGTTACAAAGGGTACACCACTAGGGCCGAGGCCGAATCTAGATACGCCCGCTATCTAGCGGGAGAGGGGAGGGAGCGTTGGAGGAACCGGATGAAGACGAGTTTCATCGTGATGATGCTCATCGTGATGACCGCAACTCTCTTCTATGTGATGGTAGTTTAGATGATCGATATCGACTTGTAATGTGAAGACAAACTCGCTACTCACGGTCTCGAGACTTGTAATATAATGTTCTATCTTTGTTCGGTCTTTTCAATTCGGAGACTAATATGATGAATTGTATTCGGAGACTAATATGATGAATTGTATTCAAAGACTAATCTTCTATTGTATTCGATGAATCTGTTGTTGATGTGTGCTGTCTATATTTTGTCAAATTATACATTTTGTAACCTGTGCAAAAAACAGAAAATAAAAAATAAAAAAAACCTAATATTCATACTAATGGCGCATCACATGACAGTGCGCCATTAGTATGACAAAGCATACTAATGGCGCATCACTGGGCAGTGCGCCATTAGTATGCCGCGGTTACTAATGGCGCATCTCGTGGTCGTGCGCCATTAGTATGCCAAAGCACCTGGGTATACATGGCCCCTGGGAGGCATACTAATGGCGCACCGTAGCCTATACTAATGGCGTGCTAGTAATGGCGCACCAGTGATGCGCCATTAATGGCCAAATTAGGTGCGCCATTAGTAGCGGTTTTTCTAGTAGTGTATCCATCTGTAACATTGACTATCTGTTTTCGTTGGCAGCATAACGACATGGATGATAAAGGCAACGATGGAATAAACTAGGGGAATACAGGAAAGGATGACAAGGACATGGGTGATAGACGAAACAAAGGCAAATGAATGGATGGTTTGTGCACGGATGATAATGATAATGAGGATGCATGCAAGGATGGCATAGACCTGGATGATGTCGACATGCAAGGAAGGAATTGATAATAAAGGCATGGATGGTTCAGATCTGAATGAGTGTATGGAATACATAGAGATTGTGAACAAGACTTTTAGGACTAAGGAAGAATCCTACATGTTCTACGTAGGCTATGCGAGAAGAAAAGGGTTTGGTGTTAGAAAGGATGATCTGAAGTACAGGGGTCCGGGTCTGAAACAAAATACATACAGAAGGACATACAAGTGCTGCAAACAAGGATGACGTGCCCTTAAGCACTTTAATAGAGCTGAAAGAAAAAGAACACCGAGGGGTCTTTCTCGGTGTGGGTGTCCTGCTCTTTTTAAGGTTGAGCTACAAGATAGCAGTGGTCTCTGGTTCGTCAAGAATTTTGTGGACAAGCATAACCATCTATTTGTCCCTGCTGACCTGACTCCTGACTTATCGGCTCATCGTAGAATGACTGACGCACAAAAGGCCGATGTCATTGAGTATGTTGTTGGTGGATTTCGAACACATCATATTATGAATGTAATGGAGAAGAATGCCGGAGGTCCCAACAAGCTTGGATTTATAGACCGAGACTTATACAACCATGTTTCAATCCAGAAGAAGCGCAAGATAGAAGGCAGTGACGCTAGATATTTGCTCACCTATATGATTGCACAGAAAAAAGTAGACCCAGAATTCCTTTTCAAATACAGAAAAAGACAAAGAAGGCCATTTGAGGAACATATTCTGGGCTGATTCACAATCCCGGATTGACTATGTTGCCTTTGGTGGTGTCGTGGTGTTCGACAGTACATACCGGTCTAACAAGTACAAGCTTCCATTTGTTACATTTGTTGGTCTGAACCATCACCGCAACACTGTTTTGTTTGGGGTCGGTCTAGTGTCAGACGAGACAGTTGCATCATACCAGTGGCTTCTTCATGTATTGTTGGAGGCAATGTCCCAGAAGGCACCCATTTCAGCAATCACCGACGGGGACGGTTCAATGGCTAAAGCAATAGCTACTGTCTGGACTGGAACAGATCATCGTGTGTGCACGTGGCATATCAAGGAGAATATGGTGATGCACCTCCGCAAGAAAAATCTTGAGGAATTTAGGGAATTCATTTACCGTCGTTGGGATGTTGATGAGTTTGTGAAAAGATGGGAGGCGTATTAGGTTCAGTTCAAAATAAAACCAATGGGGAAGAGGTTGTCATGGGTTAACAGGATGTACGAGTTGCGACACAAATGGGCTGCTACATACCCAAAGGTTAGATATTTCCTATGCATGATGAGTAATCAGAGGAGTGAGTCTCTCAACTCAAGGCTTCATGTTCACCTGAACAGGAAGATGCAGCTTGTTGATTTGTTGCAGCATGTTGAGCACTGTGTATCCATAATGCATAAGAATGAAGCAGTATTAGACGCAGTAGCGACACATACGATACCCTTCACTAAGCTGAATGCACACCCTCTGGAGATTTCCGCCTCTTATAATTATAAAACTATGATGTTTCCAAAGGTAAAGCGTTAGATTGTCGAAGGGACAAATTGGTAGGTCACGGACCGGGTAGCGTGTGATGGTTTGGTCATGTTCGGAGTTCTGTGCAAAGCCCCATATGATAAAGTCCCATATGGCAGGGATGCTACAGAATTGCAAGGTAAGGAAGGTAAGGATGCTGAGGACTTGCATGCAAAAAATTGGATGCTGAGGATCCCAATGATTTGGAAGGTAAGGATGCTGAGGACTTGCATGCAAAAAACTTGGATGCCGAGGATCCCAATGACTTGGAAGGTAAGGATGCTGAGGACTTGCATGCAAAAAACTTGGATGCTGAGGATCCTAATGACTTGGAAGGCAAGGATGGTCTGGACTTGCATGCAAAAAACCTGGATGCTAAGGATCCCAATGACTTGGAAGGTAAGGACAATGAGGAGTTGGATCCAAAAAGTTGGATGCACAAGGCGTGGATGCTAAGCCTGTGGATTTTATATATCATATTACTTGTCTGTTTATAGGAGCAAGAATGGATGATGCAACTTGTAAATGTAAAAAGTTGGAAAGTCAGGATTACCCATGCACACATATATTATGCTTTCTAGATCATCTTGGTGTACACACATTTCCAAAAAAAAAATTCAAGAAAAGATGGACAATGCATGCCAAGCCAGAGTTCCCTTCTTCGAGGACTGCGAATACTCATGTATGGCCTGATCACATAAATAAGTATCATCAACTACGCAACATGGCTAGTGACGCTTTATTCAGAGCCGCAACTAGCGATTCATAGTCAGAACAGGTGATGGAGCTCCTCCGGAGTATATTGGTTGATGGAGAAAAAACTGATTTGAATGAGGCCATAAATTGTTTGTTCCTTTGTCGACATACTTCTCTGCTGCTCGCGAATGCTACACTGATGACGTGGAAAGCCCAATCAAAAATAATTCCAAAAGGGAGACCAACTACCGAAGAATCGAACAAGGGGATTAAATCCAGGCGCGAGCGGATAAGAGGGAAAAAGCAACAAAGTTAGTGCACATGTTTATCTCATTGTTCATTTCCATACGTTCTTACAATGTTAGTATGTTCTTCAGGAGAGTGTTCACATGTTTTTCTTCAATTTACGCAGTAAAAAATTGGGGAAATCAAAGGTCACAAGGAGGAAGAAGCGAAAAGAGAAATACTCAGAGACAACAGAAGACACAGAGTCAGATACAGAAGAAGAGGAAGATTAAAAAAAAGAAACAAAGTTAGTGCACATGTTAATCTCATGTTAATATGTTCTGCCGGAGAGTGTTCACATGTTTTTCTTCAATTTACGTAGGAAAAAATTAGGGAAATCAAAGGTCACAAGGAGGAAGAAGCAAAAAGAAGAGACAGAGTCAGATACAGAAAAAAAGACAGAGGCAGATACAAAAGAAGAGACAGAGGCAGATACAGAAGAAGAGGAAGATTTAGATGCAGAAGAAGAAGGAGATTCAGATGCAGAAGAAGAGGAAGATTCAGATGCAGAAGTTGAGGAAGATTCAGATGTAGAAGAAGAAGAGGAAGATTCAGATGCAGAAGATGGTTGGCCAAGGAGGGATAGGAAGAGACCATTGGAGGTTGCATAAGAGGATTACGCAAAACCAAACAAGTGGGCATTACCACAATTGTGCGTACTTAAACATGTTTTCGTATGCTGGCTGCAGATTCATCTATTTCATTTTTTGCAGGAAACGCAAGGGCGCTCCAAATGTCAAAGCTGGGAGGAAGAAAAAGAACGATGACAAGGGTGCGCGAGCAAAACCAGTGAAGTTAGTGTGTGTACTTACATGTCCACTCTATAAGTTAGGTATTTGCTAGTACTATGTTGACGATTCTTAACTTTTCCAGGAAAGACTCTAGGAAGGGCGGTAAAGAACAAGCCAAAGGGATGATGAAGACAAAAAGGCCTGCCAGTAATGTACCACAGGTTGAGCGAATAAGAGTTGTCAAGTTAGCTTCTGCAGCTATGAACAGAAAATTAGTGAAGTTAGTGTTTTTTTGTGTTATAGTGTGCTATACATGCTCAAATCTTCTTTGCTATCCTATTAACAAAAGTTGTTTCATGAAGGAAAGCTAAAGTGAAGTTGAGACAAGATGTTTAGATGCACAGGGTCAAGCAGAGAAAACAAAAGGATTTTTGGGGTCAAAAAATGAGAACAAACTGAAGTAGACAGTTTTCCATGTCATGATCCACCTTGCTTCTGATGTATTAGACGTATTTGATGGACTGCCACCATTTTCTGAATTCCTTGTTTGATTGGTACACACTCATTTTTTTCATGGACGGGTCGACATGATAGGCTAGTTATGATTTATGAACATCGATCAAACAATGCATTTTTAGTGAAGTTGGTTTTCTGTATTTTTTTTTCATTTTTTACATAATATATTGCTGAACTTTGTTCAAAGTGTAGTCAAATTTCATACTTGAAATATAAAATAGAAACCGAAAAATTATATATATATATACAAAAATAGAACATTGGATTTCCTCAGAAACCTACTTGAAATCAAAATAGAAACCTCATTTTCAAATAACCTTGAGAAACATTTATTTGAAATAGAAAATGAGCATACTGATATTTTAAAAATATCATTCTCATTTGAAAAAAGCATGTTCAATTGAAAATAAAATAGAATGAATATGCAGATTTAAAAATAGCATGCTGCTTTGAATATGCTATTTTAAAAAAAACATGCTGATTTTAAAAATATGATTTCAAAAATGCTGATTTTAAAAAATGGCATGCTACTTTTAAAAATATAATGCTCTTTTCAATATGCTACTTTTAAAATAGTATGCTTATTTTAAAAATATAATGCTCATTTTAATATGGTACTTTTACAATAGCATGTTGATTTTAAAAATAGCATGCTACTTTTAAAAATAGCATGCTTATTTTAAAAATATAATGCTCTTTTCAATATGCTACTTTTAAAATAGCATGCTGATTTCAAAAATAGCATGCTGATTTTAAAAAAATCATGTTGTTTTGGATATGTTGTTTTTAAAAATAGCATGCTCATTTCAAAATAACAGACTCATTCTAAAAATATAACTGTTTTTAAAAATATAACATTGTTTTTAAAAATATAACGCTATTTTTAAAAACATAGCGCTGTTTTTAAAATAGCATGCTGATTTCAAAAATTACATGCTTTTTTAAATATGCTGTTTTGAAAGCAGCATGCTGATTTTGAAAACAACATTTTTTTAATTACGCTTTTTTAAAGATAGCATGTTTTTTAGTGTACTGTTTTTGAAATTAAAAAAACATGTTGCTTTGCTCTGTTTTTGAAAATAGCATGTCATTTTGAAAATAACAGAAACATCATTTTTTGCATTGCATTTCGACCCGCAAATTTTTGTTTTTGCATTGCATTTTTTGTGCGACACATACAAACCGCATTTTTCAAAATAACTCGCACTAGCCAACACAAAAACCTCATTCAAAAATGAAAGTAGCGTCTAATCCATTTAAAACCAGGTTGGATTTGATTTTAAAAATACTAGCATCACTGTGGCAAAAAAGGAAATATAATTGCAGTCCATAAAGGTAATTATATCAAGGAGGGTATCAGGGTGCGTTATATATAGACTTGCATAGCAAGTACATTACGCCACATAGGGTTCATACTACCACCAAGTTACTGCCAAGTTCCATTTACTGGACGATCTTCATATCCAGTCGGACCCAAAAGTTATACCACCAAAGTACCAGTTAGTACCAAGTACCAATTACTAGTAAGTTGCACTTACTAGACCAAAAAGCTGATACTACCAACTTCCAGTTACTGGCTAGTACATACAGATTATAAAACTAGCGTCAAACTACTGCCATGGGTCAACGAATCCTCATGCCACTGGCGATGTTCACCCTAAGCCCACCTCCACTCCTTTCCATGAACCTGAAGATAGCCATTTGATCTTATTTCATTTTGGCGCCCTCAACGACTTCTCTCCAATTCTTCGTCATGATTGCACGCTCATCCTTCTTTCCCATCTTGAACAAGACCTTTGTATTACCTTCAAAATGTTCGTTGGTGACACGCACAACCATGGGCTTTTGCAGATAATCTTTGAGGTAGGCCTGACTGTAATCCTTTGAGAAGCACTGATTGCATAGGGAAATAAATAATGTTACATAAAAAATTAAGTATGATTTGCACAAAAAAAGTAAGTATGATTTGCACAACCACGCCTGTCCTCCTCTCTGTCTCTACATGATGGCATTTTCACTTGTGAAGTATGATTTGCAAAAAGAAAAGTCCAAGTGTTTACCATCTTGCTCTTCCCTCTAATGAGTGCCGAGCGAGTGACGGTGCTGGCATAGTATGGTATGGGAGGTTGGCACTACTTTACTATGGATTTGAGACAGTCCCACCCATCCTGGCTTTGCAATACATGGTTGCCGTAGAAGATGCGATCCTCGAAAGTTCCTCTTCTCACCATGTATCCCGGACCTATATAATTTTTTTAAGATGACAGAGTAGTAAATAATTTCATACGTAAGATCTAGAACATCAGCACTCGGGTTGATGATCAAGGCCTACTCCAATGATCAAGAAATGAGGGACATAGATAACCCAATCACATCCACCCAACAATATCTCGTAGAAACATGGGCAAATTGAATATTTGATTTATTTAAACTAACAACTAAACACTGCTGTATGTAAGCTATAGTTCAGTCCATGTTGATTTGGGAGGTCATCTGGAACCCAAACAGAGTAATGTGTGGTAATCAACAAGTGTCACTCAAACATCAACTTTAGATCTTTCACGGTTCATTTAATATCTGACAAGCCATATAGAACTTTACCCCATAGTGCCAAGATAGGATCGTGGTCCACATATCCATCTCCATCAGAACTATCATCAGTGTCATAGTCGCTAGAGGTGTCATCATCAGCGCTATAGCCATCACTCCCATGTGAAGTGCCATCTGAAGCATCATCTGAGGTGGTCCGGTGATCACTCTCTTCACTGCTGATGAGGATGGTTTCCCTTGCCATTCAAACCTGTTGCATGCATTGCAATGAACAAATGTTAGTTATTGATATATGAAATCAGTCTTTCATTAGGACTTGTTAGCACCATATACAATGTGAATAATCTTTTTGCATACTTCTTGCTATGTACGTAGTTCATGTATGAACATCTACACGAAAAAGCTAGTCGACAACTATTCGCACGACTAGTCAAGACTAGTGGTTAGACTCATAATCATTGGGCAGACATAAGCAATTAGGATATTTCGAAGTTACAATTTTATTAGCATATTTTTGTGACATTGGCATAAATAGTTGGTAGCCAACCAATCAGTAGCGAACATTTGACATTTTGCTAGATATTGGCACGCCAAATTTTGGCATCGAACCATTCATGCTGATAGATCATGATGGCTTGCTAGCAATGTTGGCATTGCCAAATATTGCCAAATTTATGTGAGCTGGACGAGAAAACTTGGTAACCAACCAATTAGTATCCATGTAAAAATGAACCATGATTGACTACTCTCATCAAGCAATACGTGAAACTATAACTGATCTGCCTTTGATCACTGCAAATTTCCTGATGGGCTGTTGTGTGGTACCATCAGGTAATGAATATAAAGCCTTTAAATTTTCCCAACAAAACAAATAATGCATTTGCTGCTGTACATAACATTTTTAGAGGTAGCCGTGGAGGTTAATTTTCCAATTTCTAGTGAGAATAAGGACATGATAGAATCTCTCAAGCAAGATGACAGCATAGTCAAGGCTATGAGAACGAGCAAGGTATGCTGACCAACACTCACCCTTTCGTATACTTGCTATTTATTTACTCATGACTACCCATACCAACAAGTAAAATCATGATTATGAAGTATAATGGCAGAAAATCCAACAGTGAGGAATTTGTTGCAATGTGAACTACTAGCTCACAGCAAATTTTCATTGACCCCAACAAGCCAATACCATATCTTGGAGATAGGATGACATAATTCAAGTAAGAAGTAACAACAATCATCAAAAATATGCACCAACCGAAAATATTACTCCCTCCGTCCGGAAATACTTATCGGAGAAAAGGATGAAAACGGGTGTATCTAGAACTAAATTGCGTCTAGATACATCCATTCCTCCGACAAGTATTTTCGGACGGAGGGAGTACATGTGTGCACATATCATCAAAAACATGCACCAATCAAGAGGAGTCTATACTTGACAAATTCTTCAAAATATGCAGTAATCATCATACTACCATCGAGTAATACATGAAACTATAATTGATCCTCATTCCATCATTACAAATTTCCTCATGGACTACTTCTGTGCTGGCCTTTTTAGTTTTTAATATCTAAGCATCAGCAAGTACATATACACAGTCTTCAAACTATCCCAACAAACCAAAACATGTGTATGCTCCTATGAATATACTTTTTCTATATCTAGCAGTGGGGGTCATTTTCCAGGGAGAAAAAGTAGTTGATAGCATCTGTCAAGCAAGATGATAGCATAGTGAAGGCTATGTCGACGAGCAAGGTATGCTGGCCAACACCCACCTTTTTCTCTTACTTGCTACGAAAGTGTTTACCCATTACTACCCATACGAACAAGTAAGACCATGATTACATAGTACATTGTCAGATTATCTTGCTATAAAATTACTTGTTGCAATATGACCTACTAGTTGACAGTAAATCTGTGAATACCCGAAACATGCACACAAGCAAGTGTCAGATTTTAACTTGGGCAGTGCTGCTAGATCATAAAATTAAGTCTGGTCGACATGCGAAGGGCAGGGAAGATCAATCTTACCCGCGAAGTGGTACCAGATGGGGCTAGAGTAGACTTGTTCGAAGCTGGCACCACCGGAGCTTCGGGCGGCGCGACCAGGATTGGGGAGAAGAGGTGCCATTGTCTGACTTTGCTGTCGACGAAGCAGTGGAGAATCATGGCCGGAGCAGGGGGAGTGGGTGGCCTCGCGGATCCGGCCGATTTGACGACGACGGGGGCGGCCAAGGTGACAGCTTGGCAAACCTTAGTCGTCGCCCTCAGCGTCGCCTCTCTGTCTCTGCAAAGAACAAAGTGTGGTGGGATTGGGAATGGGGGTGGGGTTGGGGTTGGGGCCATCACTAGCTTTTCTCTCTGCCTGCCACTTGTACAGGTCCACAAAAGGAACAAAGTGTTGGGCCGGGTCAGATGCAGATTTGGCAGCTTTACCAATTCTGGCCAAACAGAAAAGATCAGCAGGACCACATGTGTGCTTTTGAAGAAACCCTAAAAATACACTGCTATTCATATTGCATGTGGATGAGTCTTTCAGTACACCAATTGAACTTGAATAATTTTAAGCACTCCACAGTATATATATATATATATATATATATATGAAAATAATGGTTAACCAATAAAATGGTAAACTATTAGATGCAAGGTTACAAATATTTGAAAAAAAATCAATAATTGAATTGTATGCATTTTTATGATTAAATTTAATAAATGTGACATTTTAGCAAAAACTATGATAATTAAAATATTCATTGGTATTAAAAAAAAACTACAACCGCAAATGACTACTTATGCCAAGTAGAACTTCTTCAGGGTTTCGGTTATTCATCTATTCTTTGGCATGCTGGTTCTCACAATGCCTTCTTCGGACCTTCTCTTTATCCGACAAATTCCTGAGATATTGGGCTAGCGCCTTGTGTTTTCCCTCACACCATGCTTCATTTGGTAGCCTTTGGCAACTCCTTCGGCGTGCTCAAGAATACTAACGAAAGCCGGGTCCAGATATTTGCCACAGAACGCGCAACGATACGCCATATGCTTAAGCACGTTGCACTGTCCATTCTGCAATTCTTCAAGGGTTTTCTGAGTGTGTGCATCCATCTCTCCTTCAGAAATGTCTGCATAATCATGAGAATAAGGCTGCAAGTTTAAATTATGTATGATATAAGCTGCACCATTGTTTACAGTACCTAATATTCCCTAAGTTCCATACTGTAGTGCCTATAAATTATTTTTAAAGTAAATATTTATTAACTTTGAAAATTGAAGGAGAAAAAAGCAATATCAAATCCATATGAAAAGCATAAATCATATGATGTACTTTTAAAAAAATTGTCAATAAACATGCACAACCTTTATGATGTCTGACTTTTAGCATAAAACGAAAACACACTAAATTCTGGAGTGGATGAACCATTAATTTCCCAAAGATTGATTGAATAAATAATGATCATTACATAATGATGATCAACAGTATATTTAGAGCTAGATTCCATTATGCCAATTCAACAACATATTGATGGTTTAATGATTAACCTCTAACCTTAAACTTGAAGACAGATCTAGGGTTAAAAAATTAAAATTACCGTAACGGAATTCCAGTCCATGTCGTGCATGTGCTGCTTCTTGTGATCGACGACAGAGTAGTGCACCTCCTCGTTGACATGATGCTTCTCTGGGTCAGACACCGAGTAGTCCAAAGCTTTCTCGTGGGGATCCTAATCCATGCGATGGAAGAGGACGTCGGTGGTTAGCCCTGCAAGTCCACGATCTGTGATGACAGCATCCATGACAGGCCCCCACGTCCATGGCCACGATCTGTCACGACAGCCAATGAACCTCCATGAGTGGATTTCATATCCGGCGGCAGGGAGGTGGGCGTGTGAGCGGTAACGATGGTTTTAGAGCATACCCTAGGGGAGAGATGCAGGGAGTAATTGGTAGTTACCTACTATAGCGGAAATACTTGTGAGAAAAATTGATTGGTCGGCGTTGGGCACCTTCAATGCAGCGGCGCTTATTTAGGATCCTAGAAAAAAATCACAAGCGTAGGCGCTTGGGGCAGGAGCTAGGAACTGGATTTTGTACATCTACGTGATGCAATCCAAAGATCGTGTCCGGGGTCGATGGGTTGGGGATTGAAAATTGAGTACATAAACCCTAGTGCTCAAGACTTGTGAAACATCAGATCAAATTGTCATCAAGTGATCTAGTATTACCTGGATCGAGACTTTGTGATCATCATGTAGCCACGCCACAACCAACAAGATGGTTCTAGTATTACTTGGATCAACACCTTAGGCAGCAAACTAGTGCATTTCCTTTTTGAGTCACCATCTTCCTTCTTGAAAACCACATGTACACACTCATCATGTATACCGTAACACATCAGAATCTGTTAACGAGCGCTCACAAGCTTAACTAGCTTCAAACTAACCTAGCCAATCAGGGTTTTATGCTACTTAATCTAAACGAGACGATGATTAATGAGCACAAGTTTAATAAGCAGAGATGCCAAACCACACACCGATTAACACAGGTCTACCTTAGTTCAACGCTTCCATATATACAAAAGCAAGCACCATTTAGTAGTACTGGTGCACATAGTTCAACCATAAATGTTCACCAACAAAGTATAGCATAGGGTAGTACCTAGCATAGTTAAAACCAAAAGAGCATCAGTTCTAGCTGCGAGGGTGCGCACTTCCCTAAAGCCTCAAAGAAGCCTCATCAAGTAGTCGGCGTATGCGGCGTGCTTCACCCTGAAAGCGTAGCCATTCTTCATGCTGCCTTGGGATATTCTGAGTGCATGCTGAATGGTACTCGACAGGTTGCCTTTCATCACCTTGTTGCAGTAAGGGCATCCGTAGCACCCCTTTTCGAATCTTGGCCTCACAGTTTTGTCGAGCTCACCACTGTCCAGCTCCCTCACCATCTGCCTGCTGTAGACCCTCTGGGTTTCTAGGCCGTTGTCGACGTCGTCACTTAGGACCTACATGTAGTACAACATGTTGCATAAGTATATTTAATATGATAATTTTGCAGGCACAGAGTCTATGAAACATAATGTAATTGATGACATCGTCAAATATCTTCAAATTATGTTGAAAAAAGTTAAATGCATAACTTATTAGTTGCTACATAACCAACTAAATGGGATAGTACCATATAGTAAAAGAAATGAAGGATCAACCATACATGCCGAAGAGAGCACTAGCATTGCCACATTTTGCCACACATTTTTCCCAAGCTTGCCTAAGGTTAGTTCATCAAAATGAGAGCCACAAGTTGGCAAGCCTAAGGGAATCTTGCCACACTTTTTGTGTGTATGCCATGTGGGACCCAAGTGTGGCTTGCCTAAGGTGTGGCTGGAACCAAACACTCATTTAAGTTGGTCAAACTTGCCTAACCTTAGGTATGTCAATCTTTAGCAAAGTTAGTCACAAACCAAACAGCCCTTTAGTGCAACAAAATTCACTTATTACGTAAAAATGCATGAACGGATGATGTAACATGGTAGAGCAGCATACAGATGCACTAATGCAAAAAAGACTTATAACTTACATGCATGACTAGATAAAATAGCTAGTGAGCTGTATCTATTTAGGGTTAGAATTTTGTGTGCTTATGATGATGGATATTGAAAGTCCCCATGTTATCGTCATGGAAGTTTCCCCTGTTGATCGATACCCCACCCATCAATGTTCCTGAACTATTCAACACTCTAGGTAAAGTAGTTATTATCAATTCTGATGATAAGTGATCCCAAATGTTGTACCTACAAAAAAGGGTTTTTATCATTTATGCCACCAGTTGTGTCCCACAATGAAGTATCGCCACTAGGAATTTCTACTGCTAAAAAAAGCCATTGCTTCGTTAGACACATGCTCAAAAATGCCACTGCACATCATTATTGTGATCTCAAATCTCTTTTTACATGTTATAATGGCAGCAATACCTATGGACCAACATGCCAGCTCTCCCTCTATCTCACTACAATAAAGTGTGGGCCCACTTGATCCCAACATCGTTCTTATTTTCCTGTAAAATTATTCTCTTACTTACTCCTCACAAGTGGGGCCACACTTATTATTGTGAGATAGAGAGAACTGAAATGTGGGCCTAGGCTTTTTTTGTCATATTGGATGGTCAACAAGTTTTGCATGAAAATAACAATGTCTAATGGCATTATTGAGCAAACATCTAACGGAATGATGGCATTTTTGATACATCTAATGGCATTTTTGAGTAAGCATCTCACAAATCGATGTCATTTTTGATCGACTGTAACTTCTAATGGAAAAACTGAGTAGTGGGATGCAACTGGTGGCATAAATGATAAAAACCCTACAAAAGAAAAAATGAAAACAACTCAAGTAAAACATTGATGATATCCAATTTCTTTCTAAAATAGCCATTGCTTAGAGATAATCAATGTTTAAAATCATTGCCACAACCACTTATGGAACATTTAAACCAAAGATCGATCAAATGCAACCAAACATGTACTCAATATTTTAATACCTTATTTGCCTTGTACTGACCAGAGAAAACCTAGGATGTTACAAAATAAATAAAGGGGGTAAATGACTAACCTCTTCTTCGTTCTCGTCGGCAACAACCACACGTGGGGGCAGAGGAGGCAACACCCACGGCAGATGAACACCCGGCTGAGGCTGAGGAGCCACCACCTGCTCCGGCAGAGAAGCCAGAGGAGCTACTTGTTCTGGATTATTAGCAGAATAATTTATATAGGTCAAAAAATGACATAAACATGCCTCAATAAATGTAATCTAGCTACACAGTTGCGGATCCAGGATTTCATACTTGGGTGTTCAAAAATTTATTTACATGCGAAAATTCCATTCCAAGGGCCAGCTACGTATTTGTATTAGCATAGTCACCAAACCTAGGTGGATTTATTAGTAGAATAATTTATCACTACTAGGGAAAATCTTATACACAGAATCTTAGCACCAGCATGGCACAAATAGCAGCGCTACTGCTAATTAGCAGTAGCGCTGGTGCAGTACACACGCTATGGATACCGATTTAGGAGTAGCGCATTGTGGAAAAACCGAGCTGCTACAAAAATCCACCGACAGTACCCACTACCCTAACTTTAGCAGCAACGCTGTGCCACGATGCGTGCTACTACTAATACAATAGTAATAGTGCATTTTGCTACAGTCGCTGCTACTAAGTTTGAAATTGGGCACATGGTTTGCCCCGATTTGCAGTAGCACGTGTGAGAAAAGAGTGCTGCTGCTATGCTCTTACCAGTAGCGCGTTTTTCCTCACGCGCTACTGCTAAGATGTACCCCACCACCACCCTTTTTCCCGTCCTGCCCTCCCCATCTCCTTTCTTCCCCTTCCCCTACGTCCCACATCCGCTCTCTCTCTCTCTCACTCTTCCTCTTCCTCAATACTTCTTCCCCCATTACTCTCCCTCTTCTACTTACCTTTCTCTCTCTTCATTACTCCTAGCTAACTACACCACCTCCATTAATGCATCTCCTTTCTCTTTTTCCTTCCCCCTCCACTAGTTGAAGTTGTCTCCTCCCAGATTAGCTAGCTAGGTACATGTAGCATTTAGTTAAGTGACCTATTTGCCCCCTAACTAGATCTATCTTTGTCAATAAGAGCTTTGTGCAGTTTTGATCTCCCTACATCATCATCTTCACTGTGTGCTCGATCTCGAGATAGAGGTGATTAAAATTTCATGCTTTTGCAAAATGGAAATATGTGTATGTGTGTGATATGATAATTGGACCATATGATGGAAATTGCGTGTGTGGCATGAGTTGACGCCGAATTGTGCTTTTGAGTTGCCTATATTTGCCGAAATGTCGATTTATTTCCGTTTCGGCGAATTCCGGGCAAACTCTAGACATATATATATGTCCTATTTTTAGGGAAGGTCATGCCGAATTTTTGTATGAGTTTGATGCCTTCACACATTTTTATAATCAATTTATTTATTATTACCGTGCAAACATTCTTGATGGTTAGTAGAACGATGGTGGCCAGGTGGTTGCGGTTGGCGGTGCAGGACATGAAAGAAAATAACCTGACAGCGGTTTTATGTCCGTGTCGAAAATGCAAAGGAATAGTTTGACTCGACCCCTATGACGATGGTCGTGTCGAAGCGCACCTGCTCATGACTGGTTTCATGGATGGCTATACTCGATGGATAATTGAAGATGAGGATTACGATGTTGAGGATGCCGACGAGGCAGGCAATGACGACACGGGGTAATACGAAGAGATGATCGATAATGGCAGCGGGGAAGAGGCCGGACATGGCGGCGGAGAAGGGGCCGGACTTGGCGGCGGATAGAATATGGACTCCAAGCAGCAGAGTTTGTCGGTACTAAGTTCAATCATGCGGGACCCTCATGTTCAAGCACTGCTTCACAAGGAGACGAGTATTGAGAGAGCTGCTTCTAGAGAGGAGGCTAAGCTGTAGCAACTGGTGGTAGACTCGAACACTCAATTGTATGATGGTTGCAATCCTGAGGTGACCCGCTTGAGTTTCATGCTCCAACTCCTCAAGATGAAGGCTAAAAACAAATGGACCGACACTAGCCTCGATGAGCATCTCAAGTACCAAAAGGATGTTCTTCCCGCGGGTAATCTATGTCCTACTAGTGTTGATGAGGCCAAAAAGATCGTGTGCCCTCTTGATCTGCCGCATGTTAGATACCATGCATGCATCAACGATTGCATAATTTATCGAAAGGAGCACACGGAAAAAACAAGCTGTCTGGTGTGCAATGCTTCTCGATACAAGAAGGCCGGGAAGAAATGTCCCTAGAAAGTTGTATGGTACTTACCGATCACTCCCCGTCTCCAGTGGTATTTCGTAGATCCCAAGGAAGCAAAGCTATTGCACTGGCACACGGAGAGGAAGAAGCCCGACGATGGAGTTGATCCGAAGCTAAGACTAGTCAAGGATGGAAGCCAGTGGAGAGGGTTGAACAACTTCAATTGGTATTTCGAATGTGATGCAAGGAACATCATGCTCGGTGCGTTTACCGATGGCATGAATCCGTTTGGCAACCAGAACACCAACCTTAGCACATGGCCCGTGTTTGTATGGATGTACAACCTCCCCCCTAGTTGTGCATGAAGTCGAAGTACATTCACATGAGCATTGTTGGTGTCAAAACCGGCGGATCTCGGGTAGGGGGTCCCGAACTGTGCGTTTAGGCGGATGGTAACAGGAGACGAGGGACACGATGTTTTACCCAAGTTCGGGCCATCTTGATGGAGGTAAAACCCTACGTCCTGCTTGATTAATATTGATGATGTGTGTTACAAGAGTAGATCTACCACGAGATCAAGGAGGCTAAACCCTAGAAGCTAGCCTATTGTATGATTGTTGTTCGTCCTACGGACTAAAGCCATCCGGTTTATATAGACATCGGAGAGGGCTAGGGTTACACAGAGTCAGTTACAATGGTAGGAGATCTACATATCCGTATCGCCAAGCTTGCCTTCCACGCCAAGGAAAGTCCCATCCAGACACGGGACAAAGTCTTCAATCTTGTATCTTCATAGTCTTGGAGTCCGGCCGATGATGATAGTTCGGCTAACCGGACACCCCCTAGTCCAGGACTCCCTCAGTAGCCCCTGAACCAGGCTTCAATGACGACGAGTCCGACGCGCATATTGTCTTCGGCATTGCAAGGCGGGTTCCTCCTCCAAATAATTCATAGAAGATTGTGAACACCAGGATAGTGTCCGGCTCTGCAAAAATAATTTCCACCTACCACCGTAGAGAGAATAATATTTACACAAGTTCAATTTGCTGACGTAATTGATGGTGTGACGTCACACCACTACCAAGCCTTTACTTAAATCGTTTTTATTGTACCACCTCAGCGCGTTTAGCGAAGCAGTTTCCTTGGCATGTCTTGTCGAAGCAGAGATCGTGTTCCCCTTATTCCGGGATTCCCATCAATACGGATGTGCGTAACCCAACCGCACCATTGATTGCGGCGCTTGGGGGATAAGCGAGTTTTATCAGGCCGGTGGGGACGCATGTTTTCGTCCACCCATATAAGGGGATAAAGATCCAACCCTATTACCTGCGCCTTCTACCTCCTTGGCTTATCCATCTCTGTGAACCCGAGCTCCAGCGCCCAAGCCCGCACATCTCACCTCAACCTTCTCCAACTATGTCTGGAGCCGGAGGCAAGTGGATGGCCTCCTCCGTCACGGAGGGGCAGATCCAGAAGCTGCGCAGCGCCGTATACTTGTCCAGCGACATCGTGCACCGGCTCCCCAACGAGGGAGAGCTCATCCCCACCCCCAAGCCCCATGAGAGGGTAGTATTCCTTCCCCATTTCCTCCGCGGACCGGGCTTCCCACTCCATCCCTTTGTCCGGGGGCTCATGTTCTACTACGGCCTGGAATTCCATGATTTGGCCCCGAATTTCATCCTCAACATCTCGACATTTATCGTCGTGTCTGAGGCCTTCCTCTGCATCCAGCCCCACTTCGGCTTGTGGCTCAAGACCTTTAGTGTCAAGCCGAAGGTTGTGAAGGGCAGCCAAGCGGAGTGCGGAGGCGCCATGGTGGGCAGGATGTCCCACGTTACTTGGCTTGAGGGAACTTTCGTGGAAACCATAAAGGGTGGCAATCGGGGTGGTTCTACATCACCGAGCCGCGTGACCCCGAATGGGCAGCGGCCCCAGAATTCAGATCCGGCATCCCCACACGGCTCACCTCCTGGAAAGAGAGCGGCCGGACATGTGGTGATTCGGAGGAGCTGACCGGACTCCAAGCTTGCATCCAAAAGCTAGTGGACAAGAAGCTCAAGCTTGTCAACGTAGTCCAGGTCATGCTCATCCGCTAGATTCTCCCATGCCAACGACGGGGCTTCAACATGTGGGAGTACGATCCGGCGCAGCACCAGACTTTGAGCGGGCTCTTCGACACTACGTACGAAGATGTCTAGAAGGTGCTGTTCAAGGGCGCCGAGGCTCCCGCATCCGCTACGAAAGATCGCAGATTCAGCTCGGAGCATCTAGCTGATGAGGTAAGTGATTTTGTCCTTTAAGGGACGCTTGTTTTCCATAGTTTGACTCTATGCGGGATCTAAACTCCCCTTCCTTTAACAGGACTGGCTAAAGAAGGCCGAACAGGCTATCTGTCCGGCCCCATTGCCAGAGGACCCAGCGGACGCCCGTTTGACGGGGCTGCTAGCTCCGGCACCCCATGTGGTGCCGGAGAAGAAGGCCAAGAAGAAGGCCACGGGGACTCGGAAGAGTTCCCGTTTTCAGGTGCTATCGGATGACGACTCCGAGGCCGACTCATCTCACCAAGGTGAGGAGGAGAAGAAGAAAGCCTCTTCCCTAGCAGGGGGAGAGAAGAAAAGGAAGGCCTCCCCAACGAGGGAGGCCGAAGGGTCCAAGAAGGGAAAAACTCTTCCCCCGGACTGCTTTGCTAACGGCAGTGATGACGATGAGGACTGGCCTCCAAGGGCCAAGCCCCTGGCGAGATCGTGAGTATCCGGACTCCCGAATAACTTCATGGTTTATCTTTTTTGCCACACAATGTCTTTCTAATGCCGCATACAACCCTGCATTCCGCCCAAGGATGATCTTCCCGCTTCGTCGAGCGGGTCCTTAGGTGCGTCGGATATGGATTCTCTTCCGACCGCCTCCACCCCCCGTGACACGGACGATGCCGAGGTGCGATCCCGGGAAGGGACCCGCCAGGAGGAGGAGGCCCTGGAGGTGTCGCAGGACAACCTCCCGGCTTTGCACCGGACTCGGCTCCGGATCCCATAGTGGCTCCAGAGTCCGGCGGGCGGCCCCTTCGTAAGAAGGGCGAGACCGTGACACCGGCAGCCTCCATCCAACCGGTGGCGCCGGATAGCTTGCTGGAGGCGCTTAATGGCGCATCCATCGAAGAGGAACACCGCACTGTTATGAGTGAGGTGATTAAGAAGGTGCAGCTCGCCAAGAGCGGGCTGACCGAAGCCTGCAGCAGCCTTCTAACAGGCTTTGAGGTAAGAATTTTGATATATGTAAAATAGTACCGCATAGACAGTAGCCCTTGATGCTTGGTTCGGTGTTCGGAAAGAAAAGACGGACTAAGGATCTAAGAAGATATACGCAGGAGTCATAAAAAATATGTCGATATGGGATTGCAGGCTGCGCTGCTGACCTCTGCCGCACTGACTGGGGAGGTCAATACTTTGAAGGAAGGCCTCGAGCGGTCCGAGAACGAGCTCGGCCGTGCCAAGAAGCAACTCGAGGACAAGGAAGGTGAGTAACACCTTATTAAAATTGTACCTTACAGAAAAGGATTTTGGTTGCAAAATGAAAGACAAGGATAACGTGGGTATTGCAGGGGCCACTAACGAGGTGGCAACCCTGAAAGAGGCGGTGGCCACGGCCGAACGCAATGCGGCCACGGAGCGCACCGAGCGAGAGAAGCAGGAGGCGCGGGTGGCGGAGGTACAACAAGAGCTCCAGGATCTCGTGAAAAAACAGGAGAGCCTGGAGCGTGACTCGAAGACTCGAGAGTCTGATCTTGCAACGGCTCTTGAGAGTGCCAAAGCCGCTAAGGCCGAAGCCTACAAGGCTCTCCAGGAAATCGAGGCGTTGAAGAAAATAGCAGCGGGTAAGGCATTTTTCATGCAAAGGAAGCATGTGAGTGTTAATTACCTATTGCTTACCCGAATTCGGAGCTCTCCAGGAGCGTTCGCAGATCTTCCTCGCAGCGTGTCCGATGCTACCGCGTTCTACCGGGCCGACGAGGGGAGCTCGACGGAGAAGGTCTTCTGGTCTCAGTATGCTGAGGCCGGACATCCGGTGCCCCTTAGCGACCAGCTAAAGCAGCTGGTCGAGCTCCACAAGGCGGCCGAACAGGCCATGAAGGGCCTTATAGTTCGGCTGTGGCCTAAGGAGGCCATGCCTAGGAGCTACTTCGGCCTGGTGCGGTGGGTGGTGGATGCGTGCCCGTGGGTTGAAGTCATCAAGCACTCCGCCTGTATTGAAGGTTCCCGTCGGGCCCTTGCCTGCGCAAAGGTGCACTGGGGCAAGATGGATGCCCAGAAGCTCGTGACGGACCCACCACCGGAGGGCAAGGAGCATCGCACGCCTGAGATGTATTATAAGAGTGTGTTGAAGGGCGCCCGCACTATTGCGGGTGAGTGCTCCAAAGATGTAATATTTGAGTAGACTCGCATTTTGTTATCCTGTGCGCTGAAAACTTAGTTCATTTGTGCTAAGCAACGCATTTTAATTTAAAATATTACCTTCTGTGCGGCTATTTATCAAATCTGAGAGATGGCAAGTCGTCGGCTTCAGCCCCCATGCCACGAGTGCTGGGGTGTTCGGGATAAATTTGAGCACTCTTGTTCCCATATTTGGGTCCATCTAGGGAGGCGCTCAACACAACGAACAAGGCAACCAGACTTATAATGCTTGAACACTTTCACTTAGCCATAGAATTCTATAATTTCAAATTTCGGCGAAGCCCCTAGTCTTCGGAAGGCCGAATTTGGGGCTCTATCCACGCCTGGGCCGGACAAAAACCGGCTCCTCGTTCTAAGCGGCATAAGTCTTTAGGGACTCACAAAAAACCTCTCGAATAGCGACCAGCTCTCGCCTCATCATGACGGTCAGTTTTAGCTTTCTCCACTGAGGCGTTAACCCAGCTCAACTGGGGCGCAATCGCAGTGGTTCTCCAAGTGCTACCTTAGCCAATACAACGGAACGTAAGGTACCAAAACATGGGAGCCGGGCAAACCCAACTATTGACCCAAGACATGATTCGGGGCTGATGCATATAATGCTATAAGTTTGGGGTGCCGCACTTGTGAAAGTGTTCGGACTTATCACACCATGATGCGGGAAACATAAGCCCCTGGTGTATTTGGCCATACCAAAACGTACGGATTCTTAATGTCACAAATGAACATATGTATAAAAAAGAAATGCAATTGCAAGAAAAAAGGTGCTGCATTACTTATTCAAGAAAAACTGCTGTAAGTGCAGAACGATACAAATGGTGCGATAAGCAAGGGATGTGACTATTAAACATGTCCCCCTCCAGGGGTAGGCTGCGGAATGGTGCATAAAACAGATTTAATGCTCGTAATGGAGACCACCTGGATATTCGTTGTAGCCTTTTTTCTTCCCTGGCTGTTGCATCGTGAGTTCGGCAGGTCTACTGCCGGACAGGGCCTCTGACGAACGGAGTCCTGTGGGTAAAAATAGAAAGGAAAAAGAAAGAAAAAAAAGAACGACACACTTGAGAGCCCCTGGTGTGGTTGAGCCGCAGTCTGGGCCTATCATGGTCGCGCCCCTCTCCCCATGCCCATGGTATCTTCAAAGCGTAATGGTGTACGCGAAGGACCTGTCTTGACGTTTTACAGGGGCTGGGGTTGGGGCCGCACTGCTACGCGTGCTCGGCACGTGCCAGGTGGTCTTGTTGTAGGTTACTCCGGGTGCGCTTAGCTGTGTCCGGCCGCTTAACGGCCGGACTCGAGAATTGCCTTAAGAGGCTGCATTGTACTTCTGCCGCGAGAGCCGCTGTATGTTCCTCCGTGCGGAGAGAACGTTCAGTGTTTCCGTTGACCGTGATGACTCCTCGAGGGCCTGGCATCTTGAGCTTGAGGTATGCGTAGTGCGGTACCGCGTTGAACTTTGCGAACGCGGTACGTCCGAGCAGAGCATGATAGCCGCCGCGGAACGGAACTATGTCGAAGATTAACTCCTCGCTCCGGAAGTTATACGGGGATCCGAAGACCACTTCTAGTGTAACTGAGCCTGTACAATTGGCTTCTACACCTGGTATGCCACCTTTAAAGGTCGTCTTGGTAGGTTTAATCCTTGAGGGGTCTATGCCCATTTTGCACACTGTGTCCTGATAAAACAGGTTCAGGCTGCTGCCGCCGTCCATCAGGACTCTGGTGAGGTGAAATCCATCGATGATTGGGTCTAGAACCAATGCGGCGAATCCGCCATGGCGGATGCTGGTGGGGTGGTCCCTCCGGTCAAAAGTGATCGGGCAGGAGGACCATGGATTGAACTTCGGGGCAACTGGCTCCATCGCGTATACATCCCTGAGTGCACGCTTCCGCTCCCTTTTGGGTATGTGCATTACGTATATCATGTTCACCATCCGCACCTGTGGGGGGAAACCCTTCTGTCCTCTATTGTTTGGCGGCCGGGTCTCTTCCTCGTCATCGCTATGCAGCCCCTTGTCACTGTTTTTGGCAATTAACTTGCCTACCTGTTTGAATACCCAACAGTCCCTGTTGGTGTGGTTGGTTGGCTTTTCCGAGGTGCCATGTATCTGGCACGAGCGGTCGAGTATTCGGTCCAAATTGGACGGACCCAGAGTAGTTCTTTTGAATGGCTTTTTCTGCTGACCGGGTTTAGAGCCTCTGAATCCGGCATTGACTGATGTGTCTTCACTATTTTCACCGTTAATGTGGTGTTTGTTTTTGTTGCGACGCACCTGCCATTACGGTCCTTGAAATCCAGACTGCCAGAATTTTTGGTGAGGTTATTGCTGCGTGCTAGCCAGCTGTCCTCACCCGCGCAGAAGCGGGTCGTGAGTGATGTGAGGGCTGCCATGGATTTCGGCTTTTCCTGTCCTAGGTGCCGGGCAAGCCACTCATCGCGGATGTTGTGCTTGAAGGCCGCTAGGGCCTCTGTATCCGGACAGTCGAGGATTTGGTTCTTCTTTGTTAGGAACTGTGTCCAGAATTGTCTGGCCGATTCGTCTGGCTGCTGAATTATGTGGCTTAGGTCATCGGCGTCTGGTGGTCGCACATACGTGCCTTGGAAGTTATCAAGGAATGCGGCTTCCAGGTCTTCCCAACCCCGATTGACTCTGCTGGCAAGCTGTTAAGCCAATGCCGGGCTGGTCCTTTAAGTTTCAGTGGGATATATTTGATGGCGTGAAGATCATCACCGCGGGCCATGTGGATATGGAGGAGATAGTCTTCGATCCAAACCGCGGGGTCTGTTGTGCCATCATAGGATTCAATGTTCACGGGTTTAAACCCTTCGGGGATTTGATGATCCATTACTTCGTCTGTGAAGCATAGTGGGTGTGCAGCGCCTCTGTACTGGGCGATATCACGACGGAGCTCGAGAGAGCTTTGTCTATTTTGTTCGGCCCGGCCGGACTTACTATGTTCGGCACGACGGTTGTCGTCACGTATCATGGGGCACCCACGCGATCCATAGATCGATCTTGATTGTCTTGCCTTATCCTCCAATATATCTCGCAAGTCCGGAGCGTCCCACTGTGGCTTTGTGCTCTTCGAGCAATGCCGGGGTACGGTTCTAGTGAAGGGCCTAGGGGCCTCTCTGTCGCGACCACGGGGTGGTCGGTCAGCCGTATTGTCTACTGGTGATGCAGGTTCATACGCCTCCTCCTCTAATCGGGGGAGTAGCTTGCGTTTAGGGTAACTTTTGGAGGGGCGTTCGAGCTCATGCTCTTCGGCCGCGAGGACTTCAGTCCATCTATCGGCTAGCAGATCTTGATCAGCTCTAAGCTGTTGCTGCTTTTTCTTGAGGCTGTTTGCCGTGGCCATAAGCCTGCGTTTAACACGCTCTTGTTCGACGGGATCCTCAGGCACGACGAATTCGTCGTCGTCGAGGCTTTCCTCGTCTCCGGAGGGAGGCATGTAGTCCTCTACCTCTTCTTCTGATGCTCTCTCTTGAGGGCTGGCATCCTCGTCCTCCTGTGCTGAATCTTGCTGGAGTGGGTTGTCTTCGGCACTATCTGGGGTGTTATTATCTCCGGTGCCGGAATCTTCATTCTTGCTATGGCGGGATTTAGAGCGGCGCCACTGACGCCGACGCTTGGGCTGTTTCTTGGAGGGGTCATCCTCCGCTACCCCTTCGCCATTCCCATCCTTTGGGATATCCACCATGTATATATAATATGATGAGGTGGCTTTCCAGTGCGCGGTAGGCGCTGGTTCTTGGTCGTCTCCGGCATCGTCGTCCATACCATCGATGTCTTCGGAGTCATAGTCTAGCATGTCGGTTAGATCATCGACAGTGGCTACCAAGTGGGTGGTGGGTGGGTTTTGAATTTCTTCGTCGTCTGCATCCCAACCGTCCTGGACGCAGTCCGGCCAGGGCTCTCCTGATAATGAGAGATACCTTAGCAAACTCAGGATGTCGCCAAAAGGTGAGTGTTGAAAGATGTCCGAGGCAGTAAACTCCATGATCGGCGCCCAACCGGATTCGATTGGTGGGGGCGCGGGAGGTTTGGAGTCCGGCAAGGAGTTCGACACCTCAGAGTCACGAGCTTCGTGAGGGACAAGATCAGTGTTCGGCTCTATCACCGTAGAGTTTGACACCTCACCCCCGAGGCGGCGTCTAACCATCCGTCCTCGATCTGCGTAGCCGGCTCTGAATTGAAGATCGGAGCGGGCTTAAATGCGGCCTCCAGAGTACTGTCCGGCCGCCGAGCTAAATCATGCTCGTCCTGACAGTGTGGCACGCTCGGCTGTGGCTCGAATCCATCGAGGATCAAGTCCCCACGGATGTCAGCCGTGAAGTTTAAACTTCCAAATCTGACCTAACAGCCATGGGCGTAACTTTTAATATGCTCTAGATGGCCAAGCGAATTGGCCCGCAGTGCAAAGCCGCCGAATACGAAGATCTGTCCGGGGAGGAAGGTCTCACCCTAGACTACGTCATTGATGATGATCGAAGAAGCCATCGAGCCTATCGGCGACGACACAGAAGAACTCTTAATGAAAGCACCAATGTCGGTGTCAAAACCGGCGGATCTCGGTTAGGGGGTCCCGAACTGTGCGTCTAGGCGGATGGTAACAGGAGACGAGGGATGCGATGTTTTACCCAGGTTCGGGCCCTCTTGATGGAGGTAAAACCCTATGTCCTGCTTGATTAATATTGATGATGTGTGTTACAAGAGTAGATCTACCACGAGATCAAGGAGGCTAAACCCTAGAAGCTAGCCTATGGTATGATTGTTGTTCGTCCTACGGACTAAAGCCATCTGGTTTATATAGACACCGGAGAGGGCTAGGGTTACACAGAGTCGGTTACAATGGTAGGAGATCTACATATCTGTATCGCCAAGCTTGCCTTCCACGCCAAGGAAAGTCCCATCCGGACACGGGACGAAGTCTTCAATCTTGTATCTTCATAGTCTTGGAGTCCGACCGATGATGATAGTTCGGCTATCCGGACACCCCCTAGTCCAGGACTCCCTCAAGCATGCTGATTCAAGAGCCGAAACAACCAGGAAATAATATTAATATGTATCTGGGGCTACTTGAAGAGGAGTTAGACACATTATGGTAAACACCGGCCAAGACATGGGACGCCAGCAAAGGCGAGTATTTCTACATGAGAGCCGTGCTGATCACGATGGTGCACGACTATCTCAATTACGGATATGACGCAGGCCAGGTGTGCCATGGATATTGCGGATGCACGCGGTGCATGGATGATATGACGTCTCAGCAGTTAATGTCAAGGAAATATGGCGGGTCTGAAAAAATCATGTACATGGGGCATCGAAGGTGGCTCGAACTGGACGACTCGTGGAGGAACCGTGGAGATCTATTCAATGGTCATGCTGAGCATCGAGGACCTCCACGTAAGCGGAGTGGCGCCGAAATCGATGAGCTGTTGCAAAACTGGGAGCAGTGCCCCATGCTGGGAAAGACGATGAAAAAGGCACTGGAGCCGCTGCTGAAGGTATGGAAAACGAGGTCTGTGTTCTGGGACTTGGAGTACTGGCACAAACTCGATACACCTCATTGCCTTGATCAAATGTATATCTGTAAGAATGTCCTTGAGAGCTTGCTCGCGACACTGATGAACATGCCGGATTAGACCAAGGATGGGCCGAAGGCAAGAAAAGACTTGCAAGATTTGAATTTCAGGGAAGATCTGCACATGCCGCCCCGTAAAAAGTCAGACGAGACAAAGATGGAGACAAAGGCATGGGAGAAGAAGGGCAAGAAAATAAAGGAAGAGAAATATTGCCCCCCTTCTTGATTCACCTTAAGTCAAGGTGAGACCGATCAATTCTTTAAGTGCCTTACCGGAGTCAAAGTTAGTTCCAGTTACTGTGGCAAGATAAGCCGATATCTAGACACGGACAAGAAAAGGTTCAGCGAGATGAAGTCCCATGACTGTCATGTGATGATGACATAGATACTTCCTGTTGCCCTTAGAGGGATAATGGACAAGCACGTCCGTGACACGCTTATTGCTCTCTGCAACTTTTTTGACGTCATCTCTCGAAAGTCGATCAGTGTGAAGCAGCTCTGAAGGCTACAAGAAGGATCGGTGATACTGAATGAGCTTGAGACGTACTTCACGCCCATGTTCTTTGACGTGATGGTGCATCTGTGTGTCCATATTGTGGATTACATAATAGACCTGGGGCCGTCATTTTTGCACAACATGATGTCGTTTGAGAGGATGAATGGGATCATCAAAGGATTCGTTCGTAACATGTCCTGTCCGGATGGAAGCATCGTCCAGGGCTATCTGACACAAGAGTGCATCTCTTTCTGCGAGAATTTTCTATTTGACGCAGACCAGCTGCCTGGTGTTAGTGTTGGCTTGCCCGTTAACAAGAACGATGGGAGGCTCGAAGGAGAAGGTCACTCCAACGGTCGTAGGGAACTGCATGTGGCATACTCAGATCGATGCAGTGACTTTGATAGAGCAAACTTGGTAGTGCTACAACACCTAGACGAGGTAGATCCTTTCGTGGCACTGCACAAAGAAATTATCGCAAAGAAGTATCATGACCGGGGGGTATGCAGGACAGACACCAAAGTTACTAGAGAGCACAACTCCACTTTCCTGCATTGGTTCAAAGAGCATATTATTGCTAATCCCCCCGAGGAGGGCTCTAAGGACGGATTTCTCATATACGCCTTACCACATGGCCCCTCGCCCAACCTCGTAACCTATCAGGCATACGATATCAAGGGATACACGTTCTACATGGAGGCCAAATATATGGACAGTGATGATCAAAACTCTGGGGTGACGATGGAATGCATGACCGGCAGCGACAACGGCGCAACTGAAAGATTTTACGGAAGGGTCGAGGAGATCTGGGAGCTTGACTACTCGGGACTGCAGAACACGACGATGTTCTGTGTCAGATGGGCTAAGAATGTCGAAAGAGAAAACCGTAATTTCACTGCCATGACTATACCCGACGCCAAGAGCGCTACCGTGAACGCTACCGCAAAAAAACGAGCCATGGGTACACGCTAAGCACATGACACAATGCTTCTTCATAACTGACCCGCGCAATCCCAGCTGCATTGTCATGAGGAGAGGCAAAAGGAACATCATTGGAATGGATGGAGTCGCCAACGAGGAAGACTACGATCAGTACGGCAACCCAATGAGGGAAGATGACGATGATGATGAAGTATACGTCAAAAGAAGAAGCAATACTACATTACCTAAGAAAAATTGTACTCCATGGAAAAGGAAAAGTCACAATGAGGGGCTCAATTATTCGTCAACGACCAAGAAGGGAAAGAAGCTGACTCAAAAACGAAAACGTCAACGCTGAGGAACCGTATGTTATCGGTCAAATGATGTTCCTATTTTGCGTATGTTCCTATTTTGTATACACACTTAGCCATTATTATGCATGGGTCCAATGATGTAATATATATGTTCCTATTTTGTGTACACATACTTAACCGTCAAATGATGCAATATATATAGCCTTCCGTTCATTCACTTCTCTCAGAAAAAAATAGAAGTGAGAGAAAATAAAGGAAAAGAAAATAGAAGGAAACGAACAGGAAAACTGCTATATAGCAGCAGGGCTTTTTGTGAGAAAAGAGCTACAGCTAGTCAAGATAGCAGTAGCGGTTTCTACACAAAACCGCTATAGCTAGCTGGCGTAGCTATAGCGCGTTTTGTTAAAACGCGCTACTACTATGCCCACTTAACCCCCCAAATCCCCACCCCTCTCTCCATCCCGCCTCTTTCCCCCCAAATCCCCACACTCTCTCTTCCCCCATCACGCCGCCGGAGCCCTGCCCTCGCCGCGCCCCTACACTCACCCCCGACCATGCCCCCGACCCCGACCCCGTCGCCGGCACCGGCTCTGGCACC
>NC_041385.1:774032199-774053340 GCF_002162155.2 Triticum dicoccoides
GCTTGCCCACGGCCCCGACCCCGATTCCAACCCCGGCTCCGGCCCCGGCGCTCAACCCCGACTACGACCACAACCCCGACCCCTCCCAACCTCGACCATCATCAGGGCCTGCACCCTTTGTAAGCCCCCACCGCTCCTTCTCTCTCTGGTAGCTAGGGTTCTTTGGTTAAAAGACTTAGGTTTTAGTTAGGGCAGATGGTTAATTAGGTTATATATTTAGTTATGAATTTTGCTAGGTTTTTTCTTCAAGTTCTATATTTTTCTCCTTTTATATGCAAATTTGAAGTGGACATGTGATGTTTTGGACATTTCATATTTGGAATTTGGACATGTTATTTGGACATGATGATTATGTGCAGGGTAAATGATCTGAATGGCCTATGTTACGCCGGAATGTTGATTCAGTTCCGTTCCGGTGAATTTTAGGCGCTCGATATGTCCATTTTTTAGCAAAGGTCATGTCGAAATTTTCCGTGAATTTTGGCATGATTTGTGCTAGGTAGTAGGCATATCGAGTGCTGGGAGTTGTTGGGAAATGACATTCTGGCAAACATAGATTTCTTTTTTATGTCATTTCTCATTTTTTCATAGTCTCAAAATTAAATGAGGATACTTAATCATAGGAAACATGTCGAACAACGAAGAAACTAGGCCTTCTGACCAAGATGCAGACGAGATGGATTATGAGGGTGAACAAGAGTACCTCGACTATTTGACTGCTAATAAAAGTCAAGGTTTGTAGGTCGGCCTCGATGATGGTACTGACGGTGACATCGACACCGATAGCGCCGGCACCGATGGCGGCGCCGAGACCGGCGGGGAAGGTACCAGCGGGGAAGGTACCGGCGCCGATGCCTCTGCCGAAAATAAGAAGCAGAAGAAATAAAGGATACGAAAACCTAACAAACTAGGGATTGGACGACTGGTGATCACAAAGATCACACCTGGCAAGTTTGAGCCATTAGAGCCGGAAGAACCTCGCAAGTGCTACGGGAACCATGTAGGATGCATCCTACGGGAATGTGCGAGCATCAACGACGATGACTTAAGGAGTAAAGAACATTTGACGCAGTTGCTCCTGACGAAGTTGCACAAGAGATTCAAGTTCCCCGACCGGGATGATAACATAGAACAACCGTGGGATGATTCGAAGATAAAAAAGATTACCAATCACGCCATGGTCATGTTCAGCAATGATTTTTCCTCCGAAAGGGAGGGTGAAATGAGCTATTGATGCTGAGGAACCCCTGTCCAAGATTCTGGAGGAAAATTTGCACTTATGGAAGAGGAGTTCGAAGAGGTAGCCAAGGCTAAGGCTGCAAAATTCAAGAGCCTTCAGCAAAGGAACACGGGGAAGCATCGCCTTGGAAGCCGCGACTACCTCGGTAAAAGGCCCATATGGGATAAGGAGGACGCGGAACGTGAAGCCGTGGGTATCCTAGACCCCTTCGTGAAGTTCACCAACCCCTTGGAGCATGACTTCATCAGGGCCCGCTACAAGTGGACAAGGAAAAGAAGGTTTTTTACACGGACCAGATCACAAGGAAATTGATTAGACTACTGGTAATTATTCTTTTACCACCTTACATTTAGCTCCAGATGTGGTCAACTACACATTCCTAAATGGTTCATGTTCCTGCTGCAGGAGAAGCAACACCAACTTGCAGCCAAAAGCCCTACTTCTTCGATGAGGCCCAAGTGGGACACCCGTCTCAACCGGGCCTTGAACGAACTTAAGGGACTCCCTTTGGACCAGCGGCCGCAGTATGGTCGTGTGCACGGCGCTCGAGACGGCGCCACGTGGAAGGTGTTTTACAACGAGGGCCCGGAGGCCAAGAAGCAGAAAAAGAAGTTTAGTCAGGCGGACATCAACGAGAAGGTGAAGCTTGCAGCCGAGAAAAAAGCAGCCGAGGACGCGAAAAAAACAGCAGAGGAGAAAAATGAGTTGCTACATCAGGCAGTCAATGCAGTTGTAACTGCATGCAGAAATCATTTTGCTACTAACTTGGTTCCAGCTATCATCAACTGGGCGAAGGAAAATCCATACAAGACGGTACATGATTTCCCGTTGCCTAGTTTCGGCGCGAGCAACTCCGTGCACAACAACACCACTGCACCATCACTTGCTCACGCAACCGGGCCTCCTCTCGCACATGCTCCCGCTCATAGCAGCTAGTCCTCAGTCTCTAGCATGCTACGTGGGCCTTTGTCTTTGGCTGAGTTCAACGCCCTCACGGTAATTACATGTCACACAAACATATAAATATATATATATATATATATATATATATAGAATATTCCATTTTCGTTGCGTTTCAGATGTTTTATGCCACAGACATGTGTTTGCAGGCCGACGAAACCCCGTGCACCATACTCTACTTGATCAAAGGCCAGAAGGTGGACGTGGAAAGGGGGTGATAATGAACCCATTGCAACCCACGTTCCACAACCAGCTGATCCCCGCTGGGCACTTAAGGGTTAACTTGTCCAGTGCGAAATCAGGGCACGAGGATTTGCCTCCTACAGTACGGCATGTGGGAGAGGACGACGAGGCCCTGCCGCGAATTGGAAGCTGCATGGGTTGGGTGCTGCAATGGCCGAAGAATCTTCTTCATGTGGAGCCGGCCGAGAGCACACCAATAACCACACATCAACAAGCATTTGCGGAGATAGAGGGAGTCCTTGGATAAGGGGGTATCCGGACTGCCGGACTATATACTTTGGCCGGAGTGTTGGACTATGAAGATACAAAATACAAGACTCCGTGCCGTGTCCGGATGGGACTCTCCTTGGCATGGAAGGCAATCTTGGCGATCCGGATGTAGATCTCCTCCTCTGTAAACCGACTCTGTGTAACCCTAGCCCCCTCCGGTGTCTATATAAACCGGAGGGTTTAGTCCGTAGGACTTACGATCATCATCAAGAATCATACCATAGGCTAGCTTCTAGGGTTTAGCCTCTCTGATCTCGTGGTAGATAAACTCTTGTAATACTCATATCATCAAGATCAATCAAGCAGGAAGTAGGGTATTACCTCCATCGAGAGGGCCCGAACCTGGGTAAACATCGTGTCCCGAGTCTCCTGTTACCATTAGCCTTAGACGCATAGTTCGGGACCCCCTACCCAAGATCCGCCGGTTTTGACACCGACATTGGTGCTTTCATTGAGAGTTCCTCTGTGTTGTCACGATAAGGCTTGATGGCTCGTCTTGTTGTCAAAGACAACATCACCATCGGGGGAAGCTTGGCTTTAGGCCAAACTCTCCGGCTGGGCGGCTTCGTTATGACCGCCCGAACGGCCATTGCGCCGACAATGACTTCTCAGGTCATTAAAAATAGCCTCCACGTTGATTCGGAATTCTCCGAACAGATGAATCCAATGGAGCTCTTCTCCCTCAATGAGATCTTGGATCGCATCGCCGCCCAGGACGTCGCTACGGACTATGACCAGATCGGGCTTAAACCCGATCAAAGGGAGATTCACTCTCCACCGGTCACTCATGAGATAGCGGTAGTGGAAGAGCATCATCCTAATTATCCCTCCACTTTGAGGACGAACTATGTCCGGATTGCCGAGCTCTTCGAGCCGGACACCCGCTCGCGGGAGGACATGACCCCGGTCCTGGACTCAGGATCAGGGGGCAGGCCGAAGAAGTTGGGCAATGCCCTAGAACCCGAGCCGTCAAGCTCGGAAGCTTCTTCGCCCCTGGGTCTCAGATCGGGTCGGGATTCTGACTCAAATCCGCCCACCCACCCAGATTTATCCAATCTTTCCCATATCAGAGAAGAGCCCCAAGAAACAGTACGTCACTACCGGGCCAGATTCCTCCTTGTGATAAACAGGGTCAAGGACTGTCGTGAGGTAGATGCAATCTCCCTCTTTTGCAAAAATTGCACGGACAAAGGGATTCTCAATGCTATAAGCCGCCGTGACATAGTACACTTTGCTGACTTAGCGGCCATAGTGCAAAAGTACTGCGTGATGGAAAGTGTGTGGAAAACCCAAACAAGTTTCTGGGACAGTCCGGCTCTAGCCAAATCCCCTGTACGAACTAAAAGGATAAACTCTCGTAAGTCACCCGATTCAAGTACCAAAGAAATAAAACCAGCCGCAAGGCGCGGAACCGTATTGGAAGAATGGCTAAACGGGCCGTGCAAGATTCATAGCACACCGGATACTACGCCAACGCATAGCCTTAGAGCATGTTGGATACACCGGCAGGTGGCAAAGAGCTGTGAAGATCTCCTCATAAAACATCCCGCCGGAGACAACAATACGGTATTTGCAGTCTTCGAAACTTTCGCCTCAAATAATAGGCGAAAGCCAGCTCAGCGTAGCCTCACAAAAGTTTGCCACGTGGCAATAATAAACCCATGGAACGACACGGCTATAACCTACAATGCCAGTGACGAACCCCAATTCCGGATAGTCCGAGAACCAACCGCTTTGGTCCTTAGCCCAATTGTGGATGGCTTCAGGCTTTACTAAAGTGCTCATGGACGGCGGAAGCGGACTAAAGCTCATCTATGAGGAAACCCTCAAGAAGATGTAAATTGACAAGAGCCGCATTGAACGAAGCAACACTACCTTCAGGGGAATCATCGCAAGTCGAGAGGCACAATGCACGGGAAAAATCACACTGGATGTGGTATTCGGCACGCCGGAGAATTACAGGTCCGACGAAATTACATTCCAAGTAGCCCCGTTCAGCAGCGGATACAATGCCCTCTTAGGGCGGGACGCATTCACGAGTTTTCAGGCTATACCCCATTACGGGTACATGAAGCTCAAAATGCCTGGGCCCAATGGAATCATCACTCTAGCTAGTGATCCGGACGTCGCACTCCGCGCCGAAAATAAAACTGCCGCTCTCGCCCTGGAGGCATTATCAGAAGCCCTCGCGACCGAAGAGCTAACAACACTACGAGCAATAGTGGACAGAGACGACGTGATACTCGACAAGCGACCTAAATCCACCTCCTTCAAGCCAGCGGACGAGATAGTCAAATTCCAGGTCCACCCAATGGACCCTTCAAAGACAGCTTCCATAGGGACACAGCTGAACCCCACAATAGACACCGCACTATGAGAATTCCTGCGTGAAAATTGGGATATTCTTGCCTGGCATCCTTCAGACATGCCGGGCATCCCACGCAGGCTGGCCGAACACAGCGTCAATATACTAAAAGGATAGAAGCCAGTGAAGCACACTCTTAGGCACTTCTCAGAGCCTAAGCGGCAAGCCATGGGAGAAGAGCTAGCCAAGCTACTCGAAACCGGATTCATTAGAGACATCAAACATCCGCATTGGCTAGCAAACCTGGTAATGGTACCAAAAAAGGACAAATCCTGGTGCTTATGTGTCGATTTCAAGGACCTCAATAAAGCTTGCCCTAAGGATCCCTTCCCCCTCCCCCGCATTGATCAGATAATCGATGCCACCGCAGGACACTATTCATTGTGTTTCCTCGACGCATACTCCGAATACCATCAAATCAAGATGGCGGAGTCCGACCAGGCTGGAACAGCCTTCATCACCCCGTACGGCCCCTTCTGTTTCAACACCATGACCTTTGGACTAAAAAACACCGGCGAAACCTATCAATGCATGATTCAGACATGCCTGGAGAAACAAATCGGCAAGACAACTGAGGCCTACGTAGACGACATGGTCATCAAAACAAGACACGTCGAAACCTTAATAGACGACTTGAGGCTTACATTCGATAATCTCCGAACATACGACATCAAGCTCAACCCGGAGAAGTGTGTCTTCGGAGTACCTTCCAGAAAATTGGTCGACTTGATCGTTTCCAATAGAGGAATTGAAGCCAATCTGGCAAAAATCCGAGCTCTCTCACAGTTGGCTATCCCAACAGACCTCAAGCAGATCCAGAAACTAGCTGGATGTGTGGCTGCCTTAAGCCGCTTTATCTCCCGCTTAGGAGAAAAGGCACTACCCTTGTATCGCCTTCTTCGACGCACCGAACACTTCGAGTGGACGGATGCGGCCACGGCCGGACTGGAAGAAATAAAGGCACTCTTGGCCACCAACCCAGTCCTGACCGCGCCAAATATGGGCGAACCCATGCTATTATACATAGCCGCAACAAACCAAGTTGTGAGCTTAGTGCTCGTCATCGAACATGAGGCAGACGGACACAAGTTCCCACTCCAAAAGCCGGTATACTACATGTCCACTGTCCTCACTCCATGTAAATCTCGGTACCCACACTACTTTCAAGAGTGCTCAATCACGGTGGGCTCCGAAGTTCCACTCAATGACATAATAAATAACCGCGACGCAACAGGCCGAATTGCTAAATGGGCTACTGAGCTCCTTCTGTTCGACATAACATACAAACCACGACGGGCCATTAAGTCGCAAGTACTGGCTGACTTCATCGCAGAATGGACAGAAGCCGAACTCCCTAAAGAGTACGACGCGTACTCAAATTGGATCATGCATTTTGACGGCTCCAAAATGCTGGCCGGATTAGGAGCGGGCGTCGTCCTGACATCCCCCACCGGAGACACGGTACAGTACGTCCTCCAAATATTATTCACAGACTCCAACAATGCAGCCGAATACGAGGCTCTATTGAAAGGTCTTCGGATGGCAGTCTCCATGGGCATTCAACACCTCGAAGTGCGCGGGGACTCGAACCTCGCAATATCTCAGGTAAACAGAGACTTTGACGCCAAGGATCCGAAAATGGCGGCCTATCGCAATGCCATCCTCAAAATGTCAGCTCGGTTCCAGGGGCTCGAATTCCACCATGTGGCTAGAGAAAACAACCAAGCGGCCGATATCCTTGCCTGCATTGGCGCTAGACGCGACCCCGTACCACCCAACATCTTTTTAGAAAGATTGTTCAAACCGTCCGTGGCATGGGAAGGGGAGTCTGGCACCATTAGTCCGACTCCGAACACAACCCCAACTTTCGAACCTTCTGACGTAATCGGAGGCTTCGCCATCGAAATAGCATCTTTGGCCCACGAAATAACGGCTGTCATCGCCTCGTGGACTGAGCCCTTCTTGGCCTACCTTAATAGGCAGGAGCTCCCCAAGGACCAAAACGAGGCACGCTGCATCGTGCGACGCTCTAAAGCCTACAAAGTCCATGAACGAGAACTCTACAAGAAGAGCGCCACCGGAGTGCTCCAACGATGCATCTCCGAGGAGGAAGGGCGGCAGCTCTTAGCCGAAATACATTCCGGACTAGGCGGGCACCACGCGGCAGCCCGAGCTCTCGTAAGCAAGGCCTTTCGGACAGGATTCTACTGGCCGACAGCCCGGGCGGACGCACAGGACCTTGTCCAACATTGCGTTGGTTGTCAACTATTTGCCAATCGGAGCCATATGCCCCCTACCGCTCTCCAAACGATCCCCATAACTTGGCCCTTCGCGGTCTGGGGGCTGGATATGGTGGGACCCCTCAAAGGGGGAAGCCATAAGAAAAAAATACTTATTGGTCATGGTGGACAAATTCACCAAATGGATAGAAGCCAAACCAGTTAAAGCGGCCGAATCCAGACCAGTGATAAACTTCATATCGGAGGTTGTACACTGTTACGGTGTTCCCCACAGTATTATCACCGACAACGGCTCAAATTTTACAGTCGAGGAGGTGAAAGCCTGGTGTAGCAAAATGGGCATTAAGCTCGACTACGCCTCTGTCTATCACACCAAACAAAAGGTCAGGTCGAACGTGCAAATGGTCTTATTATGAGCGGCATCAAACCCACACTAGTGCGATCCTTGAAGGAATCAGACACACATTGGGTCGAGGAACTCGACTCCGTACTTTGGGGGCTGCGGACCACGCCGAATCGCACCACCGGATACACACCATTTTTATGGTGTACAGCGCAGAAGCAGTGCTGCCCTGCGATATAATTCATGACTCACCTCGCGTGCGCATGTATGAAGAGAAGGAAGCCGAGCTAGATCGGCAGGACAACTTAGATGCTTTGGAGGAGGAGCGTGATGTCGCTAAAGCCCGTTCCGCATTCTATCAGCAACAGGCTCGAAGGTATCAAAGCAGAGAAGTACGGGCCAAAACTTATAACATTGGCGAACTCGTTCTACGCCTACCTGAGAAGAAGAAGGACAAGCTCAAACCCAAGTGGGAGGGTCCCTTCATCATTGATAATGTTCTCACCGGAGGAGCGTACAGTCTGCGCAACGCCTCTGACAACAGACTCGAGCCGAACCCATGGAACGCGGCCAGACTCCGGAGATTCTACGCCTAGCACCGAAACCAGTGTTCGTCTCCTCATCTCCGCCTCTTCGATTATGTTCCTTTTCCTCCTTTCTCACCTTTTTTCTTCCCTTTTTTTATATACATACAGCCATAAAACTGTACGGATACCCTGAGCACTCCGGCCGCATTATGCACGCGCACTATACCTGGGGGCTTCCTGTTCGGAAGCTATATATATAATCACTTTAATGGCTTCTTGCCAAGCCACATATGCATTTTTCTTTCCATATGTTCCTTTTCTTCACCATTATATGCATCGATATGACTTAAGTTTTGGCCATGCTGGGTTGCCTGGCTCCTGTATTTATGCCCTATGTTCCCGTTAATTCGGCTAGGGCATAATGGGAGCACCTCTACGATTGTTACTGTCGGTTGAGCCGGATGTGTACCTCATACTAGGTGAAGCCGGAAGCTAGCGTTCTTAAGGGATTATTCGGTCGGTGAACAAAAGATGTTCTCGTTCCTAACAACAAAAATACCCAGATGTTTTGTTTCCTGCGCTTTTGCTTGTAGTTCGGACATGCACATCGATGCATGCGTACCCAGAGAAAGGAACCCCTAACGGAACTATTCTCTCTGGAAGGTGTTTCTTACTATCCATGTAATATAACATAACTAGTTGGGTACTTGTCTATTCACGCACTTATGACCCCTATGCCTGGTTTCCACGCATGCCCCGGTTTTTTCATAACTGTGTGGGTATTCGGATACACCCCGGACTGTCGGATCTGGGGTCTGAAGCGAAAAGGTCCGACATGACAAATGATTTTCAATCTGGCTAGAAAGTACACGAGCCCATTCAAAATTACATAATCATACTGACTGGCTATACTCTTCCTCTATACCATCCAACAGGCTGTCTAGCTTACAATCCGGCTGGGAATACTTTGCAGCTAATGCTACTTGATCATATACTAAACTAACGGGTATCTCTTGTCCATCTGGCCCAGCCGGTCCGACTTCGGCCATATGGTTTGGATCAGCCTTGGTGTATCGCGTCTTCACCATGGCCCAAGCTTCTCTCGCACCTTGCCGGCAAGCTGATATCTTCCATAGTCGGAAGCGCCACCGTGCTCCTTTAAGCATCTCTACAAGTTCGCCCATGCCTCCTGGCAGGGAAGAGGACGGCCACAAAGCCTGGGCAATACCCTGCATCACCTGCCGAGCTCATTCGTGCAGTTGTGAAAGCTCTTGCAGCATATCGCCTGCAGACCCGGGCATCTCCTCTTCAGGGCATCCCATCAACATACCTGCAGAAACAACTCTGTCAATACGCCTCCTCATCGAACTATACTACAATTCGTTCAAGCACTTACTATAAATGCCGCGTCGAAGCCTACGGTTCTCTTTCACGGAATCCGCGAGCTGAGCCCGAACATCTTTCAATTCGACACTCAGTTTGAGATTAGCATCTTGCAGCTTATTCTTCTCCTGGATAGACTGCATCAGCACACATTCGCCTGCCTTCAGCTAACTTCGCAGATGCAGCTCATTATCTCCCATAATCTCTGGATTTCCTCCGGGATTGTTTGCCGAATCTTTCATCAGATTTATAAAACATGCCGAACACACAAACTGGCAAAATGAAATTCTTACCAGAAGAAGCCTTTTCGGATCTCCCTTGTTCTGCTACATTAGCCTTCATTTGGGCCTTACACTCCTCCAGCTCTTGAGACAACTGGGCATTCTTCTCTACAAGAACATGTACATTTACATGATCCTTAAATCAGTTGTGCCAACTGTTTCAAGTCTCAGGGGCTACTACTACACATACTTATTTATTCTCTTACCCGTATATCCTTGACATACTGGTCCGTTGCTCTGGCAAGTCCATCTTGAGCAGCGCGGATATAGGCGTGTCCGAAATTGAAGGCGTTGAACGCCTCTTCGGTAAAAAATACCACCACGGAGTATAGCTCGTCGGCGCTGATGATTCATGGCACTGTCTACTTCTGAATTTGTGGCAGAAAGCATATCCGTATCCTCCGCCGGAGGACAGTTCAACACTGTCCCCACGTCAGCCTTCTCCCGTGAACCCGGTCCAGGAATCCGGCTGCTGGAGGCATGGCCGGTAGGGTCCCGGGACACAGTCCGGTGTTTCCTGCCGGGGCCTAGTTCAAATTGTCCCGCCTCGACAAAAAGACCAAATAAACTACGGGGCAAGTTTAATGCATACCTCTGCGCCTGCGTATCGCTCCTAACCGCCTTCCTTCTAAGCCTACCTTGTCTAGGCACCTCTTGCCGAGAGGCCCCTGCAGGATCCGCATGACGTCCCGACCACCGTTTCTATAAAAAGTGCGGCATGCCGTCATAAGGTACGACAAAACGAAGGAATCCTTTCGAAAGGTTGGGACCCCGACATTACTTACATGCGACACGGGAAGCAGTCTGGGATAATCCGTGATGATGGCCACTAAAGAACCACCACTACTTGCCTGATAGAAGGACCCGTCGATGAAATCCACGGATATGTCCGGATCTTCTTCGAGTCCGGGGTTGAGAGCCCGGATGGGATCCTCTGGCTGCGGAGAAGGGCTGTTGAATTCTTTTACGGCCTCACTCAGTTCCTGTTTTTGAGACAGCAAGGTAAATAATGGCGGTCGAGAAGGTAAGAATGAATAGAGTCGAGTAACAAATAACGACTTACCCAGCTTCGGGGGTTGTACATGGAAAATCCATCCCGCGGTTTAATGTGGATGAACTCCTCTTCTTCTCCCTTGTACAATTCGGATAGTATCTTCACCAAAGATGTGGCAGAGTCCGGACCTTTGCGACCGCAGCGGGAGGCATAGTCTTCTCCATTGAAGTACCACATGGGTTTTCCGCTATATTGATGTGGCTGCACTCCCCTTATAATGCATATTGACATAACTTCAATTATTGTCAACCCTGATTTGGCCAGGGTTTGTATCCGGCTCATCAGATATAAGACTTCCCTGTTTTCCTGCTCCTGGGGCTCCGAGGGCGCCAACTTTGGCGTTTCTTCGGTGGAGTATTGGTGAAATCAGGAAGGCCCGTCCGGACTGGGTCCAGAAGGGGCACGTCATCAACATAAAACCAATCCGAGGGCCAGTCTTCGGACTCCTTCTTAGGAGTACTGGACAGGTATCCGGTCTGGGCGACGCGCCACATTTGGGCTCCGCCCACTTGATATATAGATCCCTCCTGGTTGAGTGGGATGAGGCAAAATAACCTCTTCCATAGCTTGAAATGAGCTTCGCAGCCCAGGAACAGCTCGCAGAGGGCAACATAGCCCGCAATGTGCAGTATGGAGGCGGGGGTAAGATTATGCAGCTGGAGACCATAAAACTCCAGGAGCCCGTGGAGGAATGGGTGGATTGGAAACCCGACGCCCCTTAGCAGATACGAGACAAGGCATACCCGCTCCCCCAGGGAAGGGTTGGGGAATCTCTCCGCTTGCTCCCCGCCATTATAGGTGGCTATTCCGGATCGGACAGGGACCATGTATGCGGGCAGAAGAAACCCTTTGGTCTGCAGCTCTATTAGGCGGCTGTGAGAGATGGAACACTTTTTCCAATCCCCTGGCTTCGAGCCGGGGGAGCGGCGAGCAGGGCTGCGGTGACTGGTCCTGATGGGATGGCCTCTTTTGGGCGCGCTCTGCGGAATGCTTGCTCGGGGGAAGATGGTGTGATTTGGATCTGAAGGTCGCCGTCTCCTCAAATAGACGGCTCACCTACGGAATTAGGGTGTCAAATGCAAAAATGCCCCGGCCCCTCGTCTTCGATCGACACGTGGAGGTGGCCATTATTGAAGCACAGAAGGCGAGGAGTACAACCTTATGGGGAGGCCAGACACTATTCGCTACAACGGGTGCACCGGATCTGGAGAAGAACCCGCCTTGCAATGCCAACGACAATCTGTGCGCCGCACTCATTGTCATTGAAGCCTTGTTCGGGGGCTACTGAGGAGTCCTGGATAAGGGGGTATCTGGACTGCCGGACTATATACTTTGGCCGGACTGTTGGACTATGAAGATACAAAATAGAAGACTCCATCCCGTGTCCGGATGGGACTCTCCTTGGCGTGGAAGGCAAGCTTGGCGATCCGGATGTAGATCTCCTCCTCTGTAAACTGACTCTGTGTAACCCTAGCCCCCTACGATGTCTATATAAACCGGAGGGTTTAGTTCGTAGGACTTACGATTATCATCAAGAATCATACCATAGGCTAGCTTCTAGGGTTTAGCCTCTCTGGTCTCGTGGTAGATCAACTCTTGTAATACTCATATCATCAAGATCAATCAAGTAGGAAGTATGGTATTACCTCCATCGAGAGGGCCCGAACGTGGGTAAACATCGTGTCCCCAGTCTCCCGTTACCTTTAGCCTTAGACACACAGTTCGGGACCCCCTACCCGAGATCCGCTGGTTTTGACACCGACAGAGACCAGCACCCCACCTATGCAATTACCAGCTCCTATAGTGTTGGGTGAGAGCGGCGGACGACGTGATGAAGGGGGTGCAATAGTACTGGCTGATGTAATCGGTCCTGTAGAACAGAGATTGGATGATGAGACGGAGGTCGACCCAATGGCTTTCCTCGATACAAACGCGCATGACTATGACTTAGATATGATGAGTCAACCATATGACGAATCGTGCTAGCAGCATACTAATGAGGATATGGATGATCTTCCCGGGCAGGAAGGTCGTAGCAGGGATTGCAAGAAGTCTCTCTTCATGAAATCCTCACAGGACACGCTTGAAGATGCTGCTTCAACACAGGCTCAACTAGCCGGGGGTCGTGCAATGCTTAGCCCGACAACACTGGGGCAGGGGTTAAGGAAGGGTTTGGAAGGTGTGCCCAAGAAAAAGGAGAGGAAGAGAGCGGGGATGATAGCTGCCTCCAAAGAAGCCAGAGCACATAGCAACCAGACGAGGGATTCTAAAGAGCATTTACCCGTGAAAGGTGCGGCCATGTTCCATCTCACGGGCGAGCCGATGCTACCGCCAAAACCGCTGGAGGCACTATCAGGGGATCTCAGGAGACGGCACGACCATGTGCTGTCGACTGAGAAAAGCCTACTAGCCCCGAAGGATCCAGGATATCCGACATATGCGGCTCGTGTGCCTGAGGGGAAGTGCGACGTCGACACACGGCCCACAGAGGTGTTCTTCCTGCGGTTTGACCATATCTTTGAGATGTTTTTGGCAAGGAGGCTCGATTTTACAATCATTCGCCTTTTTGCGCTATATATGAGCTCCGTCATGAAGAGAGAAGAAGTCTCGCAAATCTGTGTGGCGGATCCATACTACATGCATGAGTCTTTCTTGAGTCTCGACGACTTTGAGCGTGAAACTGCTAGGGAGTACCAACAAAACTTCATGGTACAGAATAAGGACCAGGAAATTGTCCTCCTGCCTTATCATCCACAGTATGTCAGTTCCGGACAACCCTTTCGTACATTTCAACCATTCCTTCTCACTCATATGGAGAATAATTTGAGGTGTCTTTTCCCCACAGCAACGGGCGCGCCGTCCTTATCTTTCTTTACCCTCGAGTCTCCCACGCAGTGTATTTCGACCCTTCCAGAGACTACGAGAAGAAGGAGTACACCCACATAATGAATATTCTGGATCATGTTGTCCAAGGCTTCAGCATTAGAGGTGGCCACGTGCAGATCAGGACACAAAGGAACAAGAATATGGGTTTCACGCATAAAACTAACTTCTGCTGCATCCATGTTCCAAAACCAATCAAGAAAGATGGATTCTACATCCTCCATCTCATGATTGAGTTCAGCACGGATCACCAAAAGCTTTGCATCACAAACAGAAATGATGATCATGTCCACAAGTGGGTAGAATCTCATGGAGAAGCGGATTATAAACTTAGAGATGACTTCTTTCGCATCCAAAGGGACATTGCAACGATCATCATGAAATAAGTCGTCGATGAGAAGGGGATGTTCCACCACGGCCCTATATCGTGAGCTAACGTCCGAACTCGCATAGACATGCAACATCATGACCTCATGTTGTTCAAGAAGCTAGGGTCCATCCTTGATAATATGGAAGGATGGAACTTCTAGTGATTTACGATGCCGATGATGATGATATGTGTCGGTTGAACTTGTATACTTTCTGTAGCGATGACACTTTGTGATGTCCACGGTCCCTACCGAACTTGCGTAACACTACTTTGTTAGTTTGGGTACGATGACCTGTGTACCTCTAGTTAATTAGTTTGCGTATTGTATGTTGCATCCAGTTGCTAACCCTTTCTTTTTCGTGTTGCTATAGTATATTTTGTTGCATATGATTGTATATCCTCTTGATGAAGATGCATCTCTAACAGGTACCTATCTTCTTGATGGCGAGATGGCAGTGCTATGTCGTGTACAAAGGGAAGGTTCCAGGGGTGTACAACGAGTGGACTGAGTGTTAGGCGCAAGTCAATGGGGTCTTGGGGGCCATCCATAAAGGCTTCAAAAGCAGACAAGAAGGAGAAGCTAGTTACTTGAGGTTCACGCTAGCGCGAGATAGGACTCGTAACCACCGCCTCATGTACTGCATAGTTCCGCTCTCACTCATAGTGATAGCTCTACTCGCGTATATCATTGTTTAGATGGATGACGTTATAGTTGCAAGTATTCGAGGCTTGATTGTATCGCTATTTTTGAGATGATGACGAGATAAGACTTTGTGTTGGATGATGATTATGATGAGACTATTTGTATGTATATGCTATGATTACATTTGTGGTCTCACAACCATTTGTATGTGTATCGTGATGACATTTGTATGTGCTAAAGATTCTTGTCTAAAGCCTGTTCAAATACAAAAAAAATATGCAGCTTTTTTTTCAAAAACTACTAAAATTAGCAGTAGCGAGTGGAGAAAAGTTAGCAGCAGCGTGCCAGTAGAAGTAGCGCGTCTAGGCAAAGCGCGCTAGAGCTATTAGGTAGCGATCTTCCATAGAGCACACTGCTGCTACACTTGTATAGAAGTAGCACGGGCGCACACGTGCTGCTGCTACGGATTAGCTGTAGCGTCGGCGCCTGCGCTACTGATGTACCCAGAACCCGCACTGCTGCTAGGCTTTTCCCTAGTAGTGTATCTAGATCAAAATATTGCCTATACATGGCTCAACACATGTAACCTAGCTAGTTACCTAACATATCTACAGAATATTGATATGGAGTCCATTGATCAAAGATAAAAAGAAACCTTGGCCTTCCCCAAAAATAGAGAAAAGGACTGACCAGAGCACACCTAGGATTTTACAAAAAAAATAAATGAAATAGATGAGTAACGTCTTCTTTGTTGATGTCGCCGAAGACCACATGCTCGGGCAGAGGAGGCGTCACCCGCGGCAGAGGAGACACCTGCTTCATCTGAGGAGCCAGGGTAGCTACCTGGCCCCACATAAATAGTAGAATGTTTTATATAGATTGAAAAATGTCATATACATGCCTAAACTAATGGAACCTAGCAACACAGCTTCGGATCCAGGATTTCAAAGTTGGGTGTTCAAAAATTTATATTGCAAACTAAAACCACAACAATATTTTTCAAACGGCTGAGATCAAGTTGGCTTTTGACCCCAGAAGGCATTCTTCTGCCTCTGCTTCTGTTACTCAAGAAATTAGAGAGCTAGGAGTAATATCTAAAATGTTCATGTGAAAATATTTTTTTCCATCATACTGACAGTACAAACATGAATGACAGAAAATGAAGATTATTTAGTATGGCATTTTAGTAAACAAGGCACGGTGTTGTTATCCTTTACTTGCAGAAAATATTATGCTAAAAATAAGAAATCGAATAATATATTTCAAGTTGGGATGATAACAAGTCAAAAATATTACAGCCTATGGTAATTGGACTCCAGGAATCAAAGCAATTGGTGTTGAGCAAATTGAACGCCAAAAAAATGTATCTGCTGGATTAAGCGTGAGAGGCTAGTTTTATACAAATTGACATGAAGATTAGTGCACAAACTACACCACTTTTAGTCCATTTAGCAATAAAAGAACCATATATAAGAAATTTTGGGCAAAACATTTCGGGTGGTTGGTAGATCTATCTTAAAATTTGGCATCAACACATTTTGGGATGCACGAGAGCCATGGGATCGGAGTGGTTGGTAGATCTTAAAAACAAGATAACCTATACAATGAGGAGCCGACCCCCATACCCATGCACCCATGTGGATCCGCCCTAAAACCTAACGGATCTAACGAATCTAGGTACGTATTTCAAGATGGAAGAAAAGCAGAAACCCTAGCCATGCCAAAAATAGATAAAGGACTGAAAAAGGAAACCTAGGATATTTCCAAAAATAGGACTGACCTCTTCTTTGTCATCGTGGAGGTGCAGCGGCGGGAAGGTCAGGCGAGTGGTGAGGCGTGGGAGGAGAAAACCCTCCTATTTGTGGGTTTGTGGATGGAGAAGAGGAGGGGAAGAGGGGGCGGCGATGATGTTAATGCTATGGGGAAGCGGAGCGTGCTATGGGGAAGCGGAGCCGCCGATTTAGTCCTTGGCAGTCAAACACATTTGTTGCCACGTTTACACCTCCCCGTGCGTTGTTCACACCACAACGTCTGCCACGTCAAAACACAACTTCTCACTAAAATGAATAGCCCGATCGTGCACAACCATGATTTAGGAGTAATGCAACTTCCCTTCAAAAAATTGTGTGATGCAACTGCTCCCTCATTACACAGAACAAAGTCATACAGTGGGACAACTGCATTTGTAGGCTTGTTTCATCTGCACATGTCATGTTTTATATTTGTCCTAAAATATGTTGTAAAACTTTACAAACAATGGAATGGCAAATGGATGTGACAAAACATCGTTAGCAACCGCGCGGATTCGTCTGCCATATATCCGATGTCCGGTACCGAGGAGGGGAATGTTGATCCAGGCGATGCCATGTGTTTTGTCTGGACCCATATCATGCACCCCTAGCCAACCAGGCCAAAACATACGCCGCTAGCCTTCTCGATCCAAACAATGAGCTAGTGTCCACCATGCACAGAGATGCTCATGTGGACAGGTTTTCTAGCACTAGTGAATGATGTCGGATCTCGATGTGCATTATGTGTAGCCGCGTGTCTCTTTGGCATGCCTGGCATACCAACGGCAGGGACTCGTCGAAGGTCCAACGAACCACGGTGGGGTCAATGCTGGATGTATGGTGTGGGTTGATACGTCTCAAACGTATCTATAATTTTTGATTGTTCCATGCTATTATATTACCTGTTTTGGATGTTTATGGGCTTTACTTTACACTTTTATGTCATTTTTGGGACTAACCGACTAACCGGAGGCCCAGCCCGTATTGTTGTTTTTTTGCCTATTTCAGTATATCGAAGAAAAGGAATATCAAATGGAGTCGAAACGGAATGAAACCTTCGGGAGCGTGATTTTTGGAACGAACGTGATCCAGAGGACTTGGAGTGCAAGTCAAGAAGCAATCGAGGAAGCCACGAGGGTGGAGGGTGCGCCCCCCTGTCTCGTGGGCCCCTCGGGCCTCCACCGATGTACTTCTTCCTCCTATATATACCCATATACCCTGAAACCATCAGGGGAGCCACCGAAGAAATATTTCCGCCACCGTAACCTTCTGTATCCGCGAGATCCCATCTTGGAGCCGTCGCCGGTGTTCTGCCGGAATGGGAATCCACCATGGAGGGCTTCAACATCAACACCATAGCCCTTCCGATGAGTTGTGAGTAGTTTACCACAGACCTTTGGGTCCATAGTTACTAGCTAGATGGCTTCTTCTCTCTTTTTGGATCTCAATACCATGTTCTCCCCCTCTCTTGTGGAGGTCTATTTGATGTAACTCTTTTTGCGGTGTGTTTGTCGAGATCCGATGAATTGTGGGTTTATGATCAAGTTTATCTATGAGAAATATTTGAATCTCCTCTGAATTCTTTTATGTGTGATTGAGTTATCTTTGCAAGTCTCTTCGAATTATCGTTTTGGTTTGGCATACTAGATTGATCTTTCTTGCCATGGGAGAAGTGCTTAGCTTTGGGTTCAATCTTGCGGTGTCCTTTCCCAGTGACAGCAGGGGCAGCAAGGCACGTATTGTATTGTTGCCATCAAGGATAAAAATATGGGGTTTATATCATATTGCATGAGTTTATCCCTCTACATCATGTGATCTTTCTTAATGCATTACTCTGTTCTTATGAACTTAATACTCTAGATGCATGCTGGATAGCGGTCGATGTGTGGAGTAATAGTAGTAGATGCAGGCAGGAGTCAGTCTACTTGTCACGGACGTGATGCCTATATACAGGATCATGCTTAGATAATCCCATAATTATTCGCTTTTCTATCAATTGCTCAACAGTAATTTGTTCACCCACCGTAATACTTATGCTATCTTGAGAGAAGCCTCTCGTGAAACCTATGGCCCCCGGGTCTATCTTTTATCATATACGCTTTCAATCTACTTTTATTTGCATCTTTACTTTTCCAATCTATATCACAAAATTCCAAAAATATATTTGTCTTATCATATTATCTCTATCAGATCTCACTTTCTCAAGTGGCCATGAAGGGATTGACAACCCCTTTATCGCGTTGGTTGCAAGTTCTTTGTTTGTTTGTATAGGTTCGTTGGACTTGTGAGGTGCCTCCTACTGGATTGATACCTTGGTTCTCCAAAACTAAGGGAAATACTTACGCTACTGTGCTGCATCACCCTTTTCTCTTCAAGGAAAACCAACGCAAGCTCAAGACGTAGCAAGAAGGATTTCTGGCGCCGTTGCCGGGGAAGTCTTCTCTCAAGTCAAGACATACCAAGTACCCATCACAAACTCATCTCCCTCGCATTTACATTATTTGCCATTTGCCTCTCATTTTCCTCTCCCCCACATCAGCCTTGCCGTTTTATTCGCCCTCTCTTTCCCAATCTCCTCTCTTTTCCGCTTGCCTTTTTCTCCCTCTCTCTCGTTCGCCTTTTTCTGTTTGTTCGTGTGTTAGATCGTTTACCTTGTCTTAATGGCTAGTCCTCCTATCCTTGTTGTTACCCCCGAACATGAAATTCTTAACATTTGAAGAAAGGGAGGGAGAAAATTTTAAAGATGGTTGGCACATAATTTGCAAGGCTCAAAATAAATCTACTAGGAAGCTTTCTACTTCCGTTCTTCTTTGCAATTTTTATGTAGGCATCACTCCTTGGAATAGATGCATTCTTGATACCATTACCGGAGGGTATTTCTTGAGTAGCCATACGTTTGATGCTTATAATGCTATGTTAGATTTGTTTGGCCCACCACCTCTTTTGGTTAATGGAACTATTTTAACTTTAGAACATGTGATGCAAAGGCTTGAAATTATTGAAAATAAAATTGCCACTGTTGAGTTAATTGAAAATTTGGATAAGAAGATCCATAACCAAATTACCCAATATGGATCTAAGGTTGGGACTACCCTGAAATGTTTTAAAGAAAAGGAACCTATAGTTAATGAAAGAGTAGAACAAGATTCTACAACAATTGCTAAACTTGAGGATATAATTACTAATTTAGGGTCTGCCTTTCCATCTATGAAAAATACACCAACTCCTATTAAATTTGGCAAATTATTGTATGTTCCTAAAAATAAGAGCGAATCTTCTAGTAAGGAAAATGCTGATCTCAAATCCATAAGTGTTCACCCTAGTTTTTCCACTACCATAAAGGAACCTTTTGCTTCAAATGAATGTCTTGATTTCTTGCCTAGGAATTTAATCATTGTTAAAAAGAAATAAACTTATAAGTGCGCTATTGAAGAACCAAGTGCCAAGGATGGCACCAGTTAGATCTATCCTTGCTTTTATGCCTAGCTTGGGACGTTAAACAATAGCGCTAGTTGGGAGGCAACCCAATTTTATCTGTGTTCTTTGTTTTTGTTCCTGTTTATTAATAAATTTTGCATCTACTTTCTGTTTAGATGTGTTTTCTTGTTTTATTTAGTGTTTGTGCCAAGTAGAACCTATAGGATAACCTATGATATGCGTTAATTTGATTCTGCTGGAAAACAGAAACTTTGCACTCATGAGAAAAAAATTCAATAAATCACAGAAACGTGATTTCTCATTGATTCATTTTTCTGTAGACCAGTAGAAAAAGTGTTTAGGACTTCCTATTTTGGTAGGATTTTTGGAGTTCCAGAAGTAACCGAAAGTTACAGATTGCTACAGACTGTTCTGTTTTTGACAGATTCTGCCTTTCGTGTGTTGTTTGCTTATTTTGATGCATCTATGGCTAGTATGTAAGGGTATGAACCATAGAGAACTTGGAATACAGTAGGTTTAACACCAATATAAATAAAGAATGAGTTCATTACAGTACCTTATGTAGTGGTTTTTCTTTCTTTCACTAACGGAGCTTATGAGATTTCCTGTTGAGTTTTGTGTTGTGAAGTTTTCAAGTTTTTGGTAAAGATTTGATGGACTATGGAATAAGGTGTGACGCCCGGGTAATCATGCTACTGTAATTCCACGCTAATGATGCCACGTCACCTCGGTTACTGTTATTAATCTCGCGATGGTTCAAAAACGGTTCGAATTCAAATTTAAAATCAAGTCAAACGATTAAAGTTTTCAAAAGTCAAAACTAAAATGTTATCAATGTGACAAATAAATCATGGATATTATTGGTGGAGTAACAAGAGTCATTATAAAATATTTAAATACCCTTAAGTGATTAAAACAACATCAAAACAATTAGTTATACTCCTAATATATTTTACCAAATACTAAACTATTTTTATTCTGAGGTAAAACTTCTTAGAACAGTGGATTAATTTGACACACTATTTTTGGAGCTGTTTTCATATTTTACTAAACCAAAAATATAGTGCAACTAAAATAAAAGAGGAATGGATAAAAGATAAAGCAAAAAAAA
>NC_041385.1:774053723-774060702 GCF_002162155.2 Triticum dicoccoides
GGCGCCCGCGCGCGCCCGCGCGGCCACAGCCGCAGTCCCGCCACTGCCCACTGCCCGCGCCCACGACCGCACGCCCGCGCCCCGCCCCACTTCTGCTGCTCGTCCACCGAACCGCCGCCGGAGGCACTCGCTGGCGCACCGGCACACGCGCCCCGCCTCTGTCCCCGTTGGCCGCGGCCACGCTCGCCGGTGCCCGCTCTCGCGCGCTCCGTCCCAGGACTCCTCTCCGCTGCGGTGGCCGCCGGCGCTGCTGCCCCCACCTACCGCGGCCGTCGCCGCCGGCTGTGGCCCGCGCTGCTCGCGCCCGCTCCGGCCCCTAACCGGCCTCGCCTTGCTATCGGGCAGGGGTGCGGCTTCGCCCGCACCAGCCTGCCCGTATGCCCGTTAAGGGCCTTGGCCCTATGACAAGTGGGGCACACCCCCCCAGAACGTTTCTGTTAAAAAAAAGAATTAAATAAATAAATAAGTAGATAAATAATGAAAATAATTAATTAATTAATTAACCAATTAATTAACCTAATTAATTATGATTAAATTAACCAAATAAGATTAATTAACCTAATGATTAGTTAACCTAATTAACTACTGTTTATTAGCTAACTAATTAGTATGACAGTGGGGCCCACCCACTAATTAATTTTGATTAGATTAATTAAACTGTTTAATTAAAATGTGTCACTGACCAGTGGGACCCGCTGGTCAGGTTGACCAAGTCAACTCTGTTGACTGCTGATGCCAGCATGACATCATGCTGATGTCATTAATTCATTTTCGAATTAATTAATTAATTAATTAAACTCCAGAAATTAATAAATTTTTTAAACAAATCATATCTTTTAATCCGTAATTCGAATGAAAATACTTTATACATGAAAGTTGCTCAGAACGACGAGACGATTCCGGATACGCAGCCCGTTCGTCCACCACACACCCCTAACATATCAAACACGCAACTTTCCCCCTTCGGTTCATCTGTCCGAAAACACGAAACACCGGGAATACTTTCCCGGATGCTTTCCCCCTTCATCGGTATCACCTACTACCGCGTTAGAACACGTCTAGCTCTGCTTATTGTCCTGTTATGCACTTGCTTGCTATGTATTTACTGTTTTTTCCCCCTCTTCTCTCCGGTAGACCACTAGGCTAGGTCTGCTTTTGGCCGCCCTCGCAACGTGCAGGTGTGCTATGGGCGATGGTCCCAGACCCCTGTGCGCTTAGGTTTAGACCGGCGTGCTGGCCTCTCTGCTTTGCCTAGGTGGGGCTGCGACGTGTTGATCTTCCGAGGCCGGGCATGACCCAGGAAAGTGTGTCCGGCCAAATGGGATCAAGCGTGTTGGGTTATGTGGTGCACCCCTGCAGGGAAGTTAATCTATTCGAATAGCCGTGATCTTCGGTAATAGGACGACTTGGAGTTGTACCATTGACCTTATGACAACTAGAACCGAATACTTAATAAAACACACCCTTCCAAGTTCCACAGACAACCCGGTGATCGCTTTTCTACAGGGCGACGAGGAGAGGATCGCCGGGTAGGATTATGCTATGCGATGCGACTGGAGATGCGCTTGGAGATGCTACCTGGATATGCTACTTGGAGATGCTACTTGGAGGACTTCAATCTACTCTCTTCTACATGCTGCAAGACGGAGGCTGCCAGAAGCGTAGTCTTCGACAGGATTAGCTATCCCCCTCTTATTCTGGCATTCTGCAGTTCAGTCCACTGATATGGCCTCCTTACACATATACCCATGCATATGTAGTGTAGTTCCTTGCTTGCGAGTACTTTGGATGAGTACTCACGGTTGCTTTCTCCCCCCTTTTTTCCCCTTTCCTTTCTTTCTGGTTGTCGCAACCAGATGCTGGAGTCCAGGAGCCAGGAGCCAGCGTCGACGACGACTACTACATTGGAGGTGCCTACTACTACGTGCAGGCTGACGACGACGACCAGGAGTAGTTAGGAGGATCCCAGGCAGGAGGCCTGCGCCTCTTTCGATCTGTATCCTAGTTTGTGCTAGCCTTCTTAAGGCAGACTTGTTTAACTTATGTCTGTACTCAGATATTGTTGCTTCCGCTGACTCGTCTATGATCGAGCACTTGTATTCGAGCCCTCGAGGCCCCTGGCTTGTATTATGATGCTTGTATGACTTATTTTTATTTGTAGAGTCGTGTTGTGATATCTTCCCGTGAGTCCCTGATCTTGATCGTACACATTTGCGTGCTTGATTAGTGTACGATTAAACCGAGGGCGTCACAAGTTGGTATCAGAGCCGACTGCCTGTAGGAATCCCCCTTCCCAACTCATTGGCCGAAGTCGAGCCTAGACATTACAAAACTTTTACTAACATGGCTGTGTGCCTTACGGGCCCACGTCGCCATTGGGTGGTATTAGGATCTTTTATTCCTCGACCTATACTCTGGGACTCTGATCTCTCTTCTATTCGGGTTAAATGATTTTGCTAAAACCTAACTCTAGGTTCTCGTTACCACTTCCTGCCGGAGAGCCCCCTCATTACAGATGATCGACTGCTTCACCAGAAGATTCCAAAGATAATCTCCGTTGTTCTCTTGAGACACTTGTGCCCATCGCCTTTGCAAATTCCCTACCACTGTTATATTATTATGGATAACTACATACACTTGTCCTTTCAATCCCATTGATCTTGTTATTACAAGATACCTCGAAAATTTTCTCTATTGCTCCGAGAATACTTTGTGCCTACTGCCTTGCAATTCATTACCCACATGAATACCTCTACGGATAAATCCTCGCACTTATCGAGTATCCGCTCATTCCCAGTTGTTCATGTGTTCTGCAAAGGACTTTGAAATACCTTTCGATCTTCCAAAAATCCTCAGGAGCCTATTGCTCTTGAAATTCTTGCTTGCTTACATTTTGGTTAACCCAATAAGTCTAGTAATCCTATTGGCTTCCTTGTCACTATCATTTCAAGTCCGTTGATTCTATATGTGTGTGAATGCACGCAATCATCAGTTGATCATTATAAATTACCTTTCGGCTCAGACGTCTTTCAAACATGAGCTGGTTCTTGGCCAATCAGATTGCCATCGATCTTACCCCTAAGTCTAGTTGACTTATCCATCCTTGATCAGAGCTTTTGCTCCTGATCCCTTGAATTGAAAATCATAATTACTGTGCTATTTAGATGTTGAATTATTCAAATGTTCTATAAATCGATGCATTTGCATTCTTTCTTCCTCTAATTGGGTATTGATACTCACATCAGCTCCATTGTGGATCGCCATATCCACTGTTGGATTATTATCCGACAGTGTCCTTCATAATTAATCACCTTGCGAGTTCTTTCTCCGATACATAATGCCTTTGGTAAATTGTATCCTCTCCTTTTGCCAACCATGCTCTGCTTTCGAGCTGGTGATATCTACTCTTGAAGATTGTGTTATATTTTTTTCACGATACCCTAACGGGTTGATCCGATGCCTTCCTTTATATGTGTGAACTCGGAAGTTTTCACGAGTCATACTCATCTGGTATTTCACCAGGTAAAACTTTCAACACTAAGGCCTTTATCAAAGCGAATAGTGAATGGAAGGTTATACATTGAAGAAGTGGGAGTCGACCTTGAACCTTGCGTTCATGCCCAGGGACACGATGTATAACTTATCATGGAAGCTGCTCGTAAAAATAATTACCCCTTGTTATAAGTTCATCTTGTATCCATGGTTCGATCCTTTATGATCGTGGATTCCGACCATATGTTCTTCTTTGACCCCATTTCTCGGGCAAGTTTAAGCACTTGTCTTGTGTGGACCAATACACCAGTCCAACCTTTACTTTGATCTACCGTCGAGTATTACACCCTGGTATCTCGGGAATATCATGGGACATCATAACTTCTTATGGGTTCTTCATAAACTATTATCACTCGCCGGATCCAATTGTTCCTAGGTTCTGGGTAGTCGTCAACCGAGAACATCGAATAGTGAATCGAGTCCGCACTCTGATTCAATAACTCTTAAGTAAATGTTGTTGCTTACGAGTTAATATTCATTTAAGTCATTCCTAGCCTGATCGGCTATATCATCATTGTGCTCAATTTTAACTGTGCTACCTAGTCCTTCACGGAGCACAATTCTCGATGATGAGCTAAGCTTACGTCGATTTTCCTCATCATATCATTTCTCCCTGAACAGCAAACTTGATTTCGAGTTTGTGTCATACCCATGGTTCCAATAACCATTCGCTTCATCATTCCTTTCACTTGATGTCATCACCGATCGACTACATCTTCGTGGAGCCTCTCGACTAAATTGTCGTGGTCATCAAACAACATTTTGATTCCTTCTAGAATATCAACCAAATGTATGATGCCATGTAACCATCCTTGTCCTTCGATGATTTGTGTTATCACCGACAACATTATTGCTTTCCCTCCAACACAAACTTGTTCGTGTTTTGTGTTATACCTTGAGTTCCTTGCTATCCAGCAGTTGTTCTTCTTTACCTTGGAGTATTACCATCCTTTATGTCAAGAATGTTCTGAGATTTGTTCCACCTCTTGAGAATTCTTGACATAGAAATACTTCTCACCATCACCATTCTTTCTTGGTCCCCGTGTTAATTCCAACAAGTGAACGGTGTTGTTTGGATTCTTTCCTTCTAGCAACCCTAATTTTTTTTAGTTAATGGTCGGAAGTTCATTCTTAGGCTATTGACTATTGAATCACCATTCTGACATTGGTCGTGCAACCCAACCCATATTTCGGGCGCACCTTTCAACCAATGTTTAATTGTGTATGTTTTCCTCGAGCTTACTTCCATATGTCATTTGATCTGACAAATGTTATCTCCTTGTTCACATAAGTGTGGAAATCCATCTTTTGAAAATTTCAATGAATAATCGTTGAGTTCATCAGCCACTTCCTCGTCCTCTCCTTGGTTAAATGATGAACTCATGATTCGGAACTTGCTTCCATAGTACATTTCCCGAGAATTTTGCAACTCCATCTCATCTAATTGTGTTGCCCCCTTTCCTTCTCGGGCATCAAAGTCTGAGTTATCCTGACACCAATCAGATCTGAATCTCGGCCAGATATGATGGTTGGAACGTTTTCCAAGAGTCATAACATTGGTCCTTATATAACCCAGTAAGGTGATATCATGCCTAGCCCACCTGTTCGGAGGACCTATGGATATAGTATCCTTTTACAAGGTTAGCCATTCGTCCATGGGGAAATGGTAAGACTTATTCTATAAGTTGTTCCTGATGGATCCTTTTTGTTTCCAAAGTCTGATTTTCACCTGTTGACCATGTCAATGCTATCTCGAAGCATGTCTATGGTACTCCGTTCTTCAACAAGAACATTTGAAGCCCAATGCTAATTGTTTCTTGCCCAACTATCCAAAAACCGTTGTATGGATAATGTCATGAAAATTTCTCTCCCCTCACCTAGAGGCTTTTCTACTTAACATCATGTCATGGTTATCATGCTCTGCTTGTCCTTGGGAAGGATATACCCCTGAAATATCTCATAATCATATTTTCCTTTCCATTACTGGGTTTACCCTTTCTAGTGATCATTATGGACTAAGCAGTATTAATTCCCTGCTTATGTAGACCCCTCGTGTACAATTCTGTCAGTAAGACCCTATTACTTTTGTTGATGACATTCCGGTAACCACCGATGGACGAGAACTTTGCCTATAGGCCCGCCTCGTTTCAACGAGCAGGAAAATGGTTCTCTTCGCCCCTCGCCCTTGGTACTAATATTGTTGCCGACATAACTGATAGGCTATCCTCTAACATACCTTCCTTACATGATCATGCAAGACGTCATCGCCCTTCCTACTTTTAACCACATGGTGGGTCCATAACCCACAGTTCCACATGATCGAAACCTGACTTTCCTGTACACCCCATATTCCCAAGGTTATTCCTCGCGCATGGCCTCGTATGTAATTCACGGGCCACCGTCCTAGTGATCTATTCTGGAAACAGATGCAATATTCAATCTCGTTGCTTTGGACCCCTTTCACGTGTTGTTTCAGACATCGAACGATTGCCTACCCGTTTGAAACTTCACATGGTACCTTCTTACTTTACTCTCGATAATTTCTTAAGTATCTATTCGAGAGTTACTTCTACCACATTCTCTCAGTTATCTGCTAGGTGTTGACCTTGAAGGTCCGTTCTTCAGTAGTTACCCCTTGTCATTATCGTAAGTACGATGGAGTTCCTGAAGAAAGGACAACAACCTCATCATGAGGCATTGATGCATAGGAATGAAGACATCAGCGCTATGGATCGACCACTTCGAGAAGAGCAACCAAGACCGAGAAGAATCGTTAGAATTTCGCAACTAAATCTCTTTGCCCTTACCTCCCCTCTTAAATCTCGGGACGAGATTTCTTGTAGTGGAGGAGAATTGTGACGCCCGGGTAATCATGCTACAGTAATTCCACGCTAATGATGCCACGTCACCTCGGTTACTGTTATTAATCTCGCGATGGTTCAAAAACGGTTCGAATTCAAATTTAAAATCAAGTCAAACGATTAAAGTTTTCAAAAGTCAAAACTAAAATGTTATCAATGTGACAAATAAATCATGGATATTATTGGTGGAGTAACAAGAGTCATTATAAAATATTTAAATACCCTTAAGTGATTAAAACAACATCAAAACAATTAGTTATACTCCTAATATATTTTACCAAATACTAAACTATTTTTATTCTGAGGTAAAACTTCTTAGAACAGTGGATTAATTTGACACACTATTTTTGGAGCTGTTTTCATATTTTACTAAACCAAAAATATAGTGCAACTAAAATAAAAGAGGAATGGATAAAAGATAAAGCAAAAAAAAATAACAAAAGAAGGAGGAAACCCCCCTGGCCAACTGGGCCGAACGGCCCAACTGGCCGCCGAACCAGGCTACCCGACCGGCCCACCCTACCCCTGCTTAACCCCCCACTCCCACCGAACCCTAGCCCATATCC
>NC_041385.1:774061443-774088706 GCF_002162155.2 Triticum dicoccoides
CTCCCCCTCGCTCGCTCACCGCGTCGTCCGCGCTCCGGCATGCCCGCGCCTCGCCGGCGCCCGCGCGCGCCCGCGCGGCCACAGCCGCAGTCCCGCCACTGCCCACTGCCCGCTCCCACGACCGCACGCCCGCGCCCCGCCCCACTTCTGCTGCTCGTCCACCGAACCGCCGCCGGAGGCACTCGCTGGCGCACCAGCACACGCGCCCCGCCTCTGTCCCCGTTGGCCGCGGCCACGCTCGCCGGTGCCCGCTCTCGCGCGCTCCGTCCCAGGACTCCTCTCCGCTGCGGTGGCCGCCGGCACTGCTGCCCCCACCTACCGCGGCCGTCGCCGCCGGCTGTGGCCCGCGCTGCTCGCGCCCGCTCCGGCCCCTAACCGGCCGCGCCTTGCTATCGGGCAGGGGTGCGGCTTCGCCAGCACCAGCCTGCCCGTATGCCCGTTAAGGGCCTTGGCCCTATGACAAGTGGGGCACACCCCCCCAGAACGTTTCTGTTAAAAAAAGAATTAAATAAATAAATAAGTAGATAAATAATGAAAATAATTAATTAATTAATTAACCAATTAATTAACCTAATTAATTCTGATTAAATTAACCAAATAAGATTAATTAACCTAATGATTAGTTAACCTAATTAACTACTGTTTATTAGCTAACTAATTAGTATGACAGTGGGGCCCACCCACTAATTAATTTTGATTAGATTAATTAAGCTGTTTAATTAAAATGTGTCACTGACCAGTGGGACCCGCTGGTCAGGTTGACCAAGTCAACTCTGTTGACTGCTGATGCCAGCATGACATCATGCTGATGTCATTAATTCATTTTCGAATTAATTAATTAATTAATTAAACTCCAGAAATTAATAAAATCTTTAAACAAATCATATATTTTAATCCGTAATTCGGATGAAAATACTTTATACATGAAAGTTTCTCAGAACGACGAGACGATTCCGGATACGCAGCCCGTTCGTCCACCACACACCCCTAACATATCAAACACGCAACTTTCCCCCTTCAGTTCATTTGTCCGAAAACACGAAACACCGGGAATACTTTCCCGGATGCTTTCCCCCTTCATCGGTATCACCTACTACCGCGTTAGAACACGTCTAGCTCTGCTTGTTGTCCTGTTATGCACTTGCTTGCTATGTATTTACTGTTTTTCCCCCTCTTCTCTCCGGTAGACCCCGTGACGATGCTGATGCCCCTGTGGTCGACTACATCACCGACGACCCCTCTCTCTTGCCAGAGCAACCAGGCAAGCCCCCCCCCCTTGATCACCAGATATCGCCTATTCTACTCTATACTGCTTGCATTAGAGTAGTGTAGCATGTTACTGCTTTCCGTTAATCCTATTCTGATGCATAGCCTGTCATTGCTGCTACAGTCATTGATACCTTACCCGCAATCCTAAATGCTTAGTATAGGATGCTAGTGTTCCATCAGTGACCCTACACTCTTGTCCGTCTGCCATGCTATACTACTGGGTTGTGATCACTTCGGGAGGTGATCACGGGCATATACTATATACTTTACACTGTTACATTACTGGTGATACTGTTTGGAGATGGGGGCTGAAAGGACAGGTGGCTCCATCCAGGTAGTGGTGGGCCTGAGTTCCCGACGGCCCCCGACTGTTACTTTGTGGCGGAGCGACAGGGCAGGTTGAGACCACCTAGGAGACAGGTGGGCCTGGCCTTGTTCGGCATTCGTGGATACTTAACACGCTTAACGAGATCTTGGTATTTGATCTAAGTCTGGCTACTGGCCTATACGCACTAACCATCTATGTGGGAGTAGTTATGGGTATCCCGACGTCGTGGTATCAGTCGAAGCACTTCAGACGTCAGCGACGGAGCGGCGCGCGCCGAATTGGACTGGAACGCCACTAGGCTAGGTCTGCTTTCGGCCGCCCTCGCAACGTGCAGGTGTGCTATGGGCGATGGGCCCAGACCCATGTGCGCTTAGGTTTAGACCGGCGTGCTGGCCTCTCTGTTTTGCCTAGGTGGGGCTGCGACGTGTTGATCTTCCGAGGCCGGGCATGACCCAGGAAAGTGTGTCCGGCCAAATGGGATCAAGCGTGTTGGGTTATGTGGTGCACCCCTGCAGGGAAGTTAATCTATTTGAATAGCCGTGATCTTCGGTAACAGGACGACTTGGAGTTGTACCATTGACCTTATGACAACTAGAACCGGATACTTAATAAAACACACCCTTCCAAGTTCCACAGACAACCCGGTGATCGCTTTTCTACAGGGCGACGAGGAGAGGATCGCCGGGTAGGATTATGCTATGCGATGCGACTGGAGATGCGCTTGGAGATGCTACCTGGATATGCTACTTGGAGATGCTACTTGGAGGACTTCAATCTACTCTCTTCTACATGCTGCAAGACGGAGGCTGCCAGAAGCGTAGTCTTCGACAGGATTAGCTATCCCCCTCTTATTCTGGCATTCTGCAGTTCAGTCCACTGATATGGCCTCCTTACACATATACCCATGCATATGTAGTGTAGTTCCTTGCTTGCGAGTACTTTGGATGAGTACTCACGGTTGCTTTCTCCCCCCTTTTTTCCCCTTTCCTTTCTTTCTGGTTGTCGCAACCAGATGCTGGAGTCCAGGAGCCAGGAGCCAGCGTCGACGACGACTACTACATTGGAGGTGCCTACTACTACGTGCAGGCTGACGACGACGACCAGGAGTAGTTAGGAGGATCCCAGGCAGGAGGCCTGCGCCTCTTTCGATCTATCCCAGTTTGTGCTAGCCTTCTTAAGGCAGACTTGTTTAACTTATGTCTGTACTCAGATATTGTTGCTTCCGCTGACTCGTCTATGATCGAGCACTTGTATTCGAGCCCTCGAGGCCCCTGGCTTGTATTATGATGCTTGTATGACTTATTTTTATTTGTAGAGTCGTGTTGTGATATCTTCCCGTGAGTCCCTGATCTTGATCGTACACATTTGCGTGCTTGATTATTGTACGATTAAACCGGGGGCGTCACATAAGGAGTGGCAAAAGCCTAAGCTTGGAGATGCCCATGGCACCCCAAGATATTCAAGAATAGCCAAAAGCCTAAGCTTGGGGATGCCCCAGGAAGGCATCCCCTCTTTCGTCTTAGTTCATTGGTAACTTTACTTGGAGCTATATTTTTATTCGCCACATGATATGTGTTTTGCTTGGAGCGTTGTGTATGATATTAGTCTTTGCTTTTTAGTTTACCACAATCATCCTTGCTGTACACACCTTTTGGGAGAAGCCTACTTGATTGAAATTTGTTAGAATACTCTATGTGCTTCACTTATATCTTTTCAGCTAGATAATTTTTGCTCCAGTGCTTCACTTATATCTTTTAGAGCACGACGGTGGATTAATTTTGAAGAAATTGTTGATCTCTCATGCTTCACTTATATTATTTTGAGAGTCTTTTAGAACAGCATGGTATTTGCTATGGTTATAAATTTGGTCCTGGAATGATGAGCATCCAAGTTGGGTATAATAAGAACTATCATTGAAAGTGAATTGGATGCTATGATCATTTTGATACTTGATAATTGTTTTGAGATATCGAGGTGGTGAGATTAGAGTCATGCTAGTTGGGTAATTGTGAATTTAAAGAATACTTGTGTTGAAGTTTGTGATTCCTGTAGCATGCACGTATGGTGAACCACTTTGTGATGAAGTTGGAGCACAATTTTATTTATTGATTGTCTTCCTTATGAGTGGCGGTCGGGGACGAGCGATGGTCTTTTCCTACCAATCTATTCCCCTAGGAGCATGCGCGTAGTACTTTGTTTTCAATGACTTGTAGATGTTTGCAATAAGTATATGAGTTCTTTATGACTAATGTTGAGTCCATGGATTATACATACTCTCACCCTTCCACCATTGCTAGCCTCTCTTGTGCCGCGCAACCTTCCCCGGTGCCATACACCCACCATAATCCTCCATCAAAACAGCCACCATACCTACCTATTATGACATTTCCATAGCCATTCCGAGATATATTGACATGCAACTTTCCACCGTTCCGTTTATTACGACACACATCATCATTGTCATATTGCTCTTTGCATGATCATGTAGTTGACATCGTACTTGTGGCAAGGCCACCTCATAAATTTTCATACATGTCACTCTTGATTCATTGCATATCCCGGTACACCGCCGGAGGCATTCATATAGAGTCATATCTTGTTCTAAGTATTGAGTTGTAATCATGAGTTGTAAAAAAATAAAAGTGTGATGATCTTCATTATTAGAGCATTGTCCCAGTGAGGAACGGATGATGAAGACTATGATTCCCCCACAAGTCGGGCTGAGACTTCGGACTTTATCTAACATATAAAGCCTCAAGAAGTGCTAGGCACAACCAATGCCTTGAGCGCATGGTACCACGCGAGGGAAAAAACACCGCCGCACCGCGCCGCGCCGCGCGTGGGAAAATACAGCCAGGTGCAGCGCACCACGCGAGGGGAAAACCACCGCACCGCGCGAGAGACGCGCTCAACGTGCAGGCTGTGGTGAGCCCCGCGCCCGTCTGCTTTCTCCTCCATCCCCGTTCCCTCGTCTCCAACCCTAATTCTTTTCCCCCTCCCCTACAGCCGCCTTCCCAAGCTCCTCATCCCCTCCACTCCCTCGACAACGGTGGCGGCGGCGCCCTTTGGTGGCGGAGGAGGAGGGGGGAGATGGTGGAGGCGGCGCCCTCTGGTGGCGGAGGAGGAGGGGGGAGATGGTGGCACGTCGGTGACCTTCCCCTCACGCATCCCATCCCCCCTCGTCATCCCAGATCCCACCGGACCTGAGGCGTGCGGGCGCGACAGCGACCTGCAAGGGAAGGGCGACGCTCGAATCGATCCAGCGCCATGGATCGGTCCTTGCGGAAGAAAGAGAAAATGAGGAGCCGGGGTTGCTGATCCGGCCGGCCCAGATCCACACGCCTCCTCCTTCCGCCACCTCGCCCCACCAGCTTCCAGCGCTGTGGATCCTCCGAGGATGGAGGGCAGCAAGTGAGAGGGAGCAGGAGAAGAGGTGATCTTTCTTCATGCTGGGGTGGAGGAGCAGGGATAGTTTGGAGGCCGGTGGTGGAGGGAAGGAGTCGCGGGGTGGAGGAGAGGTTGGTGCCATGTCCAAGGAGCAGCGGGGGCAGAGCACCAGGAGGCGCTCCCGTTGCGATGGGTGGAGCTGCAGAGGAGGGGAGGAGGAGGACGCCGGGCTCAGCCACGAAGACGGCTCGGTCAGGTCGCGACGCCCCATGCGCCACTTCTGCTGGGCGTCGTCCCCTTTTTCCTCGGAATCAAATAGACCAGATCAATACTTGCCAGGTACGTCCTGAAATCTGATGCTTTCTCTGTTGGCTTCTTCCCTTTTGTTCTACCTGCTATTCTGGAAGTACTCGGGATGCCTTTTGGTTTATTTTGCATCTGTATTAATACATTTTTAAGGCCATTTCATTTTGTGCTGCTGTTTCAGAATAATATATGTTATGTTGGTGCTTTCATTTTCTTAGTATTGTGATTGGGTTGCAGGGTGGAATCTGCTGCTGCTGCACTGGTTGGTAATTTGACATACTACGGCCAGTGGTTGACAATGAACCATAAGGAGAAGAAGAACATGCCAAAAGATAGATTGAGCAGGTGACTTATTCCTGTTAGTTTTCATTTCCGCAAAGAAAGAAACACTTATATTAATTGATCTGAGTGTATGCTCATATGCAGCAGCAAGAAGGTGAAGCACCAGGGAGATGCACATGGCATGCCGGAAACGTTGGGTGACCTCGGCCAGCGTTGGCTGTCCTTGCTGGAGACCTCGCCGTCTCCAACCCACCTCCAGGTAGTGCAACTTCTTCCCGCTTGTTCCCTTATTTTCTGCTCAATCCACACTTTGGTTTATGCTTGTTGGGTGTGCAATGTACTCGATCTACCTTTTTACCTATTTTGGTTTATCCTCGATACATATGCAAAAGGAGAGCTGGTAGATACAGATGCAAAAGGAGAGGTGCAGATTTGGGAACTGGCTTGCTAACAAAAATAACTCTATATGAAGATTAATTGTAAGGATGTGATCCTTCAAGGAAAGGATGTGCATGATTAGGTCTGGTGCTCTGACATAGCCATTGCTCTCTGCCGTGCTTCACCGGGTTGGTCCATCGTGTGAGAATGTTTTTGTATTACAGAGTGGTTTCACCAGCTTTGGATGCAAGGTCTCAAAATTTATGTTGTTCCTGGATTATATCTTGTTGCTAGCTGCTTTACTTTTTGTCTTTGCTTGGCCTGCATTATTGATGGGGTGTAATTTTGGTGCTGGTCTTTCAATAATTTTGGTAGGTCAGGTGAGATGCTGATGGTTAGCTATGCTTTGGTTACAGTTTAGAACTTCCGATACCTATGAGTTGTGATACCTTCTGTTTTGGTTGCAGCGTCCTGACCACACAGAGAAGAATGGCAGACACTGAGGATTTTGGCGGCAATTTTTCTAATTCGTTTTTACCTCATGGATTCTCATTTATCTCTCTAACTTCCATTTACTCAAGACAATTATGGCTCTGGTAGAGATCTATTTTGTTCTGTTCTTTGTTATATGATACAACCCAAGGAAACCGAGGCAACTAATTTATGCATGCAAATGGTTGGTTTAAAGATCGAAGGCTCATATCTAGATGGTTTTCTTCACAGCTCCAAGATGAAGTAAAAGAAAAGCTTATAACAGAAGAAACATAGTTTGATGGATGTCCTTGCCAGTGGCATCGCAGTCTCCAACCCGTCCGCGGGTATTTCAGCTCCGTCCCATTCAGTTTACTCCTTTTTGATTTTTTTTCCCACTTGAGCCTTGGAGATTGCTAATGGAAATTTCTCTGGTGAGTTTTGCTTGTACCATTAGTGCAGAGGATGTCTTGCTGAACATAGTTTTTAGTTCTTGATCTTTTTTCATATAAGAAATCCAAATACAGTAATGGCTCTTTCTGGGAGCAAGGCTGTCATATAAGGGGAAAATTTTAGAAGCTAAGCGACCATAATTTAAATCATGTGTGCCTTGTTTGCTTCCTTATTGTTATATTGCATTAGAGATCTTTAGTATTTTGACTTTCTAAAAATGCAGAGCAGATCTTCAGTATTTTGAATTTTCAGTTACATTTGGTCACGAGTTGTGAGATGCATATAATATTAGCTTCCTTCACAACCATTCATGTGGTTGGTCGCTGCTGGTACTTTCATACCATTTGGTTATGTGGCAGTGCGTGCTTTTTGTGTCTGCCCAAATCCAAACTGCGCGTGGGGGAGGGTGTTCTCATCCAGGCCTGGGCGTCCTTGCCGGCGACTACTTGCTGTCTAACCCATCCACAGGTGTACCAATTCATTTCCGTCTCTTCGATTTTCCTGTCCAAGTCCATGCTTTGGTTTATCTTAGTTGGCCTGAGAGGTGCAAATGCGAGGATAGACTATGCTATAGTTCTTCAATTTCTTCTTGTTAAAAGAAATAGTCTACCTGACTGCCATTCCGCTTCGAGTAAATCTGTTATTATAATATATTTTTCCATGAAATATGGTCTCATTGTTGCTTCTTGAGTAAATCTTTCTGCGAAATCAAGAATTTCAGCAGAGAGTAATAGCCGTCCGGGACACAAAAATTTGAAGTATAGGGCAAGCATTCTAATTGTTCACACATGAAGTAATACTCTTGCAAGAGCTACACACTAAGTACTTTAATTATAATCTTTTACGCTCAGGAAAAAGATTCAACCTACAAATCTTGAAAGCATTTTTTGAAATGTTTTTGCTGAGTACCTTAGAAATCCAATAGAAAAGGCTAATAAGCAAAATTTCCTGCTTAGTTATAGTTCTGTGATTCATTGCTAATAATCGTGCTTCTATACGGCCCTTGAAGGATTTCCAGGTGCTGTTCGATGGAATGCTCAGTGGGATGTGTGAATTTTATGGTCAGATTTTCCTGCCAGGTTGAATAGCTGATGCAGTGCATTGAGTGTTTTCCATCTACCAGATTTTTCCTAATTGTTATGCAGGCTTGTGGATTTTTTGGTCGAGCTTGTGCTTGGATTATAAATGTGATGTTTTTAGCTTTGTGAAAGTAAAGATGCCTCGATATAATTTGTGCCCATAATACATGTTTTTTTAATGATAAGATGTATCACATATGCTGCAGGTTTTGTATGAATTTCCATTCCGACCTTTCTTGATCTCAACTGCTCTTAATTTGTTTTATTGTTCCACCAATTTTGTTTGTGCAAAATCTACCAGCCCAAAATTTTCTTTTGCTTTTGTTAAACCATTGGCTCCTAGAATGTTTGTTTATATAAGATGATTCTGAGGGAAAGAGTTCTATCTATTCTGTGGAGCGGAATAGATGTTTCTGTTGAGTTTGGATTTGCTATGAAGAAAATTTACGATTGCTTGATCTACGACTTGGAAGAAATACAAACTTGAACTTTCCTACGAAAGCATATGGGAGATCCTATTTCATCGTCCACCTGGGATGCCAAAACAGTTCCTTCTGATGCAGGTATGTTTAGTCGTACAAGACATGTATATGTATGCTGGACATGCTTTTCTTGAGTCCAGAGTACTTTGACTTGCATATTATTTATCTTTTCTGTTGTTACGAATCATAAATTACAGTATATAAGTACATCATTGTGTTCACATTGTTCCAACTGTATAATTAATTAATTATTGTCTTCATATTACAGCTTCTGGATGCCAGATGTAATTATGCTTTTGTAAATATTAAAATAGTGCATACACATGTCTTTTCTTCTCCTTGTCAACTTGTGCCAGAAACAATATAATTTTGTATTTCATTTTGTTGCCTTTTGGTGAATGATCATTTTGTTATGTTTGGCATGCTGGAGGTGTACTGGAATTTTGTAGATTTCAGCTTTGTTGGTACCGTTTGCTCTTTCTTCATTCTTATGTTATATATTACTGGAAAGATGTTAGTGTGTGTTGCTAAGTGTACCACATTAATTCTCTAGAGTACTCATAAATTTATAGTCGATCCACACAGGCTGGGTCAACCGTGCCAATGTGCGAGAAGCATTCGCCAATCACCGCGTGTTTGATGTACAGGACGTGGGAAAACCCTGGATGCCAATCCCCTCTTGTCTGTGGTGAAGATGGTTGAACCAGAGCAGATCAGTTGTTGCATATTTTTATACCACTCGATCCATATGTTTCATCATCTGCGGAACACCAGAGAAGGGATATGTTGTTGTACATGAGGTATTAATAAAGTTTCGCGTTCTTTGTTTTGGTGGATTTGGTGCGTTGGGTTGCCATGTATGCTGAATATATTTTCCTTAGATTGCTCTTGTGTTTTTGGTGCAAATTGATCACAGAGGGCCTAGGAGGGTAATTCTTACAAGTGGTGCTCTAATATTCGCTTATTCAGTTGCGTTCTGGAATGACCTCTTTCTGCTTCCTCTTGTAAGCTTTCGTTTATTTCGTTTGTCTGCTGTTTTCTTCCTTCTGTATTTTTTTTCCTTTCTTTGGTGCTGGCGGCCAAATTCAGAGGCTAATTTGTTTCCTTTCAAGGAGGAAGTAATATATGAGTTTTCTTTTCACTTCCTTGCTTTCGCTTAAATACAATCGCTTGTTTATCGACAAAGGAATCAGTTGAGATTCGCTTTTGTTCCGCAAATGGGATTCCAATCAAATTTCAGTTTAACATTTTCTAGACCGACATTTTCCTGAAAATATTCTTGGCTGCTTTGGTGGTAAGCATATTGAAGGTAGTATTCCATTGTCACTGACATTTTACAGTTAAATGCATTTCTAATTAAGTTTCTACAGAAATATGGTTGTCGAGTAGCATCATTGATTTATTATAAGGTACTCCCTCTGTAAACTAATATAAAAGCGTTTAGATTACTACTTTAGTATTCTAAACGCTCTTATATTAGTTTACGGAGGGAGTACTTATTGCTATTAGTGTCCCTTTCTACATGCTGATGGGATAGTCAATTAGGTTCATCATGATGGACGTTTACAACACCATAATTGTTGGATGCCCTTTTTTTATCAAGTGGTTATAAATTCTGTCAAACCCATGTCTTTACATGATTTTCTAACATGAAAGTAGTCACTTCCTGGATATCGGAGTATGTACATAGAACTAAACCGCTTATCGCCTCATGTTTTGCTAGAGAAAAATCAAGCACGAGACATGTGTTAGGATGATGGATTTCATATTAAAAAGACGGATGTAATATAAGAGCACTTGGAATGAGCACTTGGATTAATTAGTTTTTGTAGTTCCTATATTTTATTTCTTACTAAAATTTTCTGGGTCGTTTCAAAATTTCTGCTCTACACAGAATCTTAAGAAGTTTGGATATGCACACAGGTCCTAATAATAATGAGCTGTTTAGTGCAATGCATGTGGCATGATTACTTTTTTTTATGTTGTACGTTCTTGGAGGTCGCCATTTCTCTCTTCTGTTCATCAAGTTTTCTTCTTCTTTCTTCTGCTTATCAGGGTTTCTTCCTTTCCTTTTTTCTGAAAATTGCATTTATTGTGTGACCTATGTATTGTCATTATTCTTGCTTCATTGGTCGTCTTGATATTCTGGGTTTGGCCCGACATTGTGTTTTCTTTTGCCTCATGCCATTCATATTTTGTGGTTGCGTGTGGACATGATTTGCGCACTTATTTCAATTGTTAGCCGTGTATCATGGTGTGCTTTGCCTGCTTTTTCAGCTTGTGTGAATTGACCATGGTCTGTTCTTGTTGGGGGTAAAGCCTGAACTGCCGGGTACACTTTGCTTATTGTCCTTATTCTGGTTGTCCTTGGCATCTTTCTATCAGTGGAGATCCTTGTTTTCAAATAGTAGGGATAGAGGGACAGAAAAGACATATTTGTCGCGTCGCTGCAAGTGTTGCCCCCCTCCTCCCCAAGGGCAAGGTGAAGGAAGGTGCCTGTGTGGTTCTTCTGCAGTTCACAGCGAGGATTGCTGTGTCCAACCTGCACAAGAATGCCAAGAAATCCTTCTCGGAGATGTAAGACACGGCGCATGTTTCTGCCATGATTTCCTTTGGTTGGATTTAGTGGATTTAGGTATTGAAAAATTATGGGCTGTGGATGCAGGATTAAGGACATGTACCTGCACTACAACGAGAGATCTGGGCTGCTTCTTTGTGGCTTCCAAACTTGAAATGTTTGTTTGGAAGTTAGTTTAGTTTTTTGTTGTGGATTCACAGCTTCTCACATGTACCATCCTCTTAGACCTTTAGATTTCCAAAGAAACTAAATGGAGATATGGTGGTATGGTCTCAATAGTACAACTTAAAGCCTTCCATGCTTTATATTTTCTTTGAAATTTGATCTTGAAGAATCATGTATCTATGTTTGATCCGGTGAGAAAAGATGGCTTTCAAGTAGAGAATGCGGGACTGTTGGCCACATTTTATTTTTGACTTGGGTGTCTAAATATTCTCACAATACTTGGCTCCCTCTCGGCCTTTGCGCCATTGGCGCAACGAGTCATCTAGTAAAAATAAAAGAGGCCAAAGAAGACCATGAAAAAAGAGAGGCCAAATAAGCCCACCAAAAAGAAAAAAAGAGAAAGAAAATAAAAAAAGAGGAAAAGAAAAAAAAAGAGAGAAAAAGAGAGCAAGGACAATGCTACTATCTCTTTTTCGACACTTGTGCTTCAAAATAGCACCATGGTCTTCATGATAGAAAGTCTATTATGTTGTGACTTTCATATACTGGTGGGAACTTTTCATTATAGAACTTGGCTTGTATATTCCAATGATGGGCTTCCTCAAAATGCCCTAGGTCTTCGTGAGCAAGCAAGTTGTATGCACACCCACTTAGTTTTTTCTATTGAGATTTCATATATTTATAGCTCTAGTGCATCCGTTGCATGACAATCCCTACTCACACACATTGATATTTATTAATGGGCATCTCCATAGCCCATTGATACGCCTAGTTGATGTGAGACTATCTTCTCCTTTTTGTCTTCTCCACAACCACCCTTCTATTCCACATATAGTGCCATGTCCATGGCTCACGCTCATGTATTGCGTGAAAAATTGAAAAAGTTTGAGATTACTAAAGTATGAAACAATTGCTTGGCTTGTCATCGGGGTTGTGCATGATTAAATACTTTGTGTGATGAAGATAGAGCAACAACCAGACTATATGATTTTGTAGGGATAACTTTCTCTAGCCATGTTATTTTGAGAAGACATGATTGCTTTATTAGTATGCTTGAAGTATTACTATTTCTTATGTCTATATGAACTTTTATTTTGAATCATTTGGATCTGAACATTCATGCCACAATAAAGAGAAATACATTGGGAATTATGCTAGGTATTATTCCACATCAAAAATTCTATTTTTATCATTTACCTACTCGAGGACGAGCAGGAATTAAGCTTGGGGATGCTTGATACGTCTCCAACGTATCTATATTTTTTGATTGTTCCATGCTATTATGTTACCTATTTTGGATGTTTATGGAATTTACTTTACACTTTTATATCATTTTTGGGACTAACCTACTAACCGGAGGCCCAGCCCGTATTGCTGTTTTTTTTGCCTATTTCAGTATATTGAAGAAAAGGAATATCAAACGGAGTACAGACGGAATGAAACCTTCGGGAGCGTGATTTTTGGAACGAACGTGATCCAGAGGACTTGGATTGCAAGTCAAGAAGCAATCGACGAAGTCACAAGGGTGGAGGGCACCCCCCCTATAGGGTGCCCCCCCTGTCTCGTGGGCCCCTCGGGCGTCCACCGACGTACTTCTTCCTCCTATATATACCCATATACCCCGAAACCATCAGGGGAGCCACCAAAGAAATATTTCCGCCACCGTAACCTTTTGTATCCGTGAGATCCCATCTTGTAGCCGTCGCCGGCGTTCTGTCAGAGGGGGAATCCACCATGGAGGGCTTCTACATCAACACAATAGCCCGTCCAATGAGTTGTGAGTTGTTTACCACAGACCTTCGGGTCCATAGTTATTACCTAGATGACTTCTTCTCTCTTTTTGGATCTCAATACCATGTTCTCCCCCTCTCTTGTGGAGATCTATTCAATGTAACTCTTTTTGCGGCGTGTTTGTCGAGATCCGATGAATTGTGGGTTTATGATCAAGTTTATCTATGAGAAATATTTGAATCTCTCTTGAATTCTTTTATGTGTGATTGAGTTATCTTTGCAAGTCTCTTCGAATTATCGGTCTGGTTTGGCCTACTAGATTGATCTTTCTTGCCATGGGAGAAGTGCTTAGCTTTGGGTTCAATCTTGCAGTGTCCTTTCCAAGTGACAGCAGGGGCAGCAAGGCACGTATTGTATTGTTGCCATCGAGGATAAAAAGATGGGGTTTATATCATATTGCATGAGTTTATCCCTCTACATCATGTCATCTTTCTTAATGCGTTACTCTGTTCTTATGAACTTAATACTCTAGATGCATGCTGGATAGCGGTCGATGTGTGGAGTAATAGTAGTAGATGCAAGCAGGAGTCGGTCTACTTGTCACGGACGTGATGCCTATATACATGATCATGCTTAGATAATCTCATAATTATTCGCTCTTCTATCAATTGCTCAATAGTAATTTGTTCACCCACCGTAATACTTATGCTATCTTGACAGAAGCCTCTAGTGAAACCTATGGCCCCTGGGTCTATCTTTTATCATATACGCTTTCAATCTACTTTTATTTGCATCTTTACTTTTCCAATCTATATCAAAAAATACCAAAAATATATTTATCTTATCATATTATCTCTATCAGATCTCACTTTCACAAGTGGCCGTGAAGGGATTGACAACCCCTTTATCTCTTTGGTTGCGAGTTCTTTGTTTGTTTGTGTAGGTTCGTGGGACTTGTGAGGAGCCTCCTACTGGATTGATACCTTGGTTCTCAAAAACTGAGGGAAATACTTACGCTACTGTGCTGCATCACCCTTTCCTCTTCAAGGAAAACCAACGCAAGCTCAAGACGTAGCATGGGTCAACCTGGCTAACGGTGCATGGTTTGAGTTTCGGTGGCTAGGTGTGCATGGCTGGGGGGCTAGATGGCTAATGAGTGCGCATACGTCATCTGTACATTGTCAAGGTTGAACGGTGGTTGTCTACATGGCCATGCGTGCATGCATGGTGTGGATCCAGTTTGCGTGCGGCGCATGATGTCTACTACACAACCTTCTTCTTGTAGACGTTGTTGGGCCTCCAAGTGCAGAGGTTTGTAGGACAGTAGCAAATTTCCCTCAAGTGGATGAGCTAAGGTTTATCAATCTGTGGGAGGCATAGGATGAAGATGGTCTCTCTAAAACAACCCTGCAACCAAATAACAAAGAGTCTCTTGTGTCCCCAACACACCCAATACAATGGTAAATTGTATAGGTGCACTAGTTCAGCGAAGAGATGGTGATACAAGTGCAATATGGATAGTAGATAAAGGTATTTGTAATCTGAAATAATAAGAACAACAAGGTAGCAAGCAATAAAAGTAAGCACAGACAGTATTGCAATGGTAGGAAACAAGGCCTAAGGTTCATACTTTCACTAGTGCAAGTTCTCTCAACAATAATAACATAATTGGATCACATAACTATCCCTCAACATGCAACAACGAGTCACTCTAAAGAAACGAATAGCGGAGAACAAACAAAGAGATTATGGTAGGGTACGAAACCACCTCAAAGTTATCCTTTCTGTTCGATCTATTCAAGAGTCCATAGTAAAATAACATGAAGCTATTCTTTCAGCTCAATCTATCATAGAGTTCATACTAGAATAACACCTTAAGATACAAATCAATCAAAACCCTAATGTCACCTAGATACTCCATTGTCACCTCAAGTATCCGTGGGCATGATTATACGATATGAATCACACAATCTCAGTTTCATCTATTCAACCAACACAAAGTACTTCAAAGAGTGCCCCAAAGTTTCGATCGGAGAATCAAGACAAAAATGTGTGCCAACCGCTATGCATAGGTTCATGGAACCCGCAAGTTGATCACCAAAACATACATCAAGTGGATCACATGAATATCCCATTGTCACTACAGATAAGCACGGCAAGATATACATCAAGTGTTCTCAAATCCTTATAGACTCAATCCGATAAGATAACTTCAAAGGGAAAACTCAATCCATTACAAGAGAGTAGAGGTGGAGAAACATCATAAGATCCAACTATAATAGCAAAGCTCGTGATACATCAAGATCGTGCCATAGAGAGAACACGAGAGAGAGAGATCAAAAACATAGCTACTAGTACATACCTCAGCCCCAAGGGTGAACTACTACCTCCTCGTCATGGAGAAGGCCGGGATGATGAAGATGGCCACCGATGAAGGATCCCCCCTCCGGCAGGGTGCCGGAATAGGGCCCCGATTGGTTTTTGGTGGCTACAGAGGCTTGCAGGGGCGGAACTCCCGATCTATCTTCGTCTTCGATGTTTTTAGGGTATATGGGAATATATAGGCGAAAAAAGTCGGTCGGGGGAGTCTCGAGGGGCCCATGAGACAGGGGGGCGCACCCAGTAGGGGGGGGGCGCCCTCCACCTTCATGGCCTCATCGAAGCTTCTCTGGCTTGTACTCCAAGTTCCCTGGATTGCTTCTGTTCCAAAATTAAGTTTCCCGAAGGTTTCATTCCATTTGGACTCCGTTTGATATTCCTTTTCTTCGAAACACTGAAATAGGCAAGAAAACAACAATATGGGCTGGGCCTCCGGTTAGTAGGTTAGTCCCAAAAGTAATATAAAAGTGTATAATAAAGCCCATAATCATCCAAAGTAGATAATATAATAGCATGAATGCTTCATAAATTATAGATACGTTGGAGACGTATCAGCGCAGGGGACGTGCCTTGGTGGGTAGGCCCCACAACTTGCGGCACAGAGTTGTGAAGCAGATGAAGGGGCAGGCCCCGGTCTTTGTCCACAAGCAGGACTTGTTCCCTCTCGATGGCTAGCTCTGGGATCCATTTTGGTCTCGTTTACACACAACCTATGCGAAGGCTTATGCGTGCCGCTCTCGATGTTCGACCACACCCACACCGCGAAAGGTCCCAAGAAATTTCGATCGCTCATGAATTTGCACGGATTATAGCGGCGGAAGACGACACCCGACATTTTTTGCCCTTAACAATGGCCGTGAGGCGGCCCTTCCCATTGGTCGCACATGGCACATATATGGACCAGAGCTTAGCATAGAACTGTCACCCCAATCCCTATTGTGATTTCATGTGGCTGCGGTATAGATCCTGAATTTCCGAGGATACTACCCCTAGAAATGCGGCAAATGTCCTGAATATGGCACACGCGGGCTCCGAGAAAGGCCGGGACCTTGCATGCGCTTTTGGATTGTTCTCCGTTGACCCGAGAGAAAGCATCGACAAAAATGGAGGAACAGGCCCATATTCATTGCGCAAACCGGACGCGTTACCTCAAGGCGGCTAGATACAAACCATGCACCCCCGCTGTCTAGACCCACGTGCTGCACCACTTAGGCACTAGACCCACACCACTTACGCCGGCCCCCAAGCCAACCATTCCTCGTGTAGACTCATATGTCGCACCCCACAAAATAGCTTAGCACAAGACTGTCACCCCGATTTCCACAGGATGCACCACTACACGTAAGTGTCCACAAAATGGACTATCGCATTATCAACTTTTTTTTTGCCAAAACAAGTAAGTTGTTTTTAAATTGCTTGAAAATAGCAAGGTTTCGATTAAATTATAATGTCATTAATTACACATTATAACCTGCATTTTTTGTCCCTCAAAAAGGGGTGCATTCCTTTTTGTAAACCCACAAAATTACTTCCTTTCCCTCGAAAAAATGAATCCTTCTTCACCCTCTCACGATCACGTTCACGGTGGCCTCGCCCTATAATCTAGGAGTGGTCGATCCAATATCCCCACGGGGGACAACTTCCATGCACTATCTATCTTGGTTGGTTGCAACCATCTCACCGTCACGGTTTATTATGGGAAAAATCACATTCTTTTGTTTTTCCTTCCAAAGATATGTGGCGAAAAAACATGGAACAAAAATTGTAGAAAACATGGTGGGATACGTGCACATGCTGTCTTTTTGTACTACAAGTGCACTTGTTGGAAAATTGCATGTGCACGTGTCATGTTTCATTTTTTACTGAAAATTATGTTGTACACCTCCATACCTATACTAATTACGGACTCCCAAGAAATTCCCACTTACTCAATAATTAAGAGTCGTTAATCTAGTGGGACCGAATTATAACGGTGTAGATTAGATATTTTTTTGAAGCCGGCAATCAAATTTTTTTAATTGTAGAGCTCGTTTGTTTTGGAGCCAGTAATTAAGAGTCATTAATCTGATGGGACCAAATTATAACGGTGTAGATTAGTTAGTTTATTTTTTGGAGCCGTCCATCAAGTTTTCTTTTAAAGGTAGAGCCGGTTTTTTTGGAGACGGCCATCAAGTTTTTTTTAATGGTAGAGCCGGCAATCAAGTTACTTGCACGCACGCGTCTTATGCCATCAAATTTTTCTAGGGTTGCCGTCAAGTTATTTGCATGCACGCGTCTTTTTTTTATAAGAAATTTCAGGTGTGTCTTTTATCTCAATAGACCACGTACCATCTTATATAAAAATAAAAACGCTCATCTAGGCTGATGTCTCACGTCATCTGTTGTCAACAGATCATCTTCCCTGAAAACAGAATCTCCATGGTCTTCTAAACAAAAGGCCTAGCAAGGCAGCCAGCTTGGCTTCCGCATGCCGCCGTCATGCCTTGCTTTGGGCACCATCAATAGTTCCTCCTTATCCGCCGTGTTGGGCTGCACAATAGAAGCGTCGGTAACTGGAGGAAGGAGATGTCACGGGCATGAATTAAGGGTGGAACAGCCAGATCAAGGTCTGAATTGTTTGCAACGAGGTTGCTGCGCTGCCTAGGGCTCTCGTAGGAGCCGAAGGAATGGGATAGCCACGTCATGCAGGGCTGCAAGGGAGATATGTCCATCCACTACTATGGAAAACATTATACACATAATCTTACCAGTAGCGCGTGTTAAAATGAGGCGCTACTGCTACTTAGCAGTAGCGCGTTGGATTAAAGGGCGCTGCTATTATCCTCTTAGCAGTAGCGCAGCAGGAACAGAACGCGCTACTATTATAATTGCCACACCGTTCCCGACGTGCTAGGTATAATAGTAGCGCCCTTCTAAAAACCGCGCTACTACTACAAAAGCTATTTTCACCTAATCCCCCGCGCGGGCTTCCCTCTCCTCTGCTTCCTTCCCCAATTCCCCACTCTCTCTTCTCCCCCTCGTCGCCTCCGCCGGAGCCCCTGCCCTCGCCCTCGCCGGAGGCCCTGCCCTCGCTCTCCGCCGGAGTCTGCCCCTCGACGTAGTCGCGCGTCTGTGCCTCCTCCTCCTCGACCTCGACCTTGCCGGAGCCCCTGCCCTCGCTCTCCGCCGCCGTCTTCCTCGACCCGCCTCGCCGCCGTCTCCCCCGACACCGCCTCGCCGCCGTCTCCCCCGACCCCGCCTCGCCGCGCCTCGGTGCCGCCGTCTCCCCCGACCCCATCTCTCTCCCCGTCCTCTGTAAGCACTCTCCCCTTCCCTCTTCTCTGCTCTCTGTTAGTATGAACCCTAGCTATTTAGTGCTAGTTAGTATGAACCCTAGGCTATTTTTAGTGCTAGTTAGTTAATTACAATTAGTATTAACCCTATTTAATTAGGTAGTACGAATCCTAGTTAAAAAAATGATACTTATATGGTAATTAGGGCAGTAGTTCCTAGGTACTAATTAGTTAGTAAGAACTAGGTACTAATTAGGTACTAGTTTATTTTTATTTATAGTAAGTTTATTTTTGGTAAGAACTAGTTGAACTAATAGAACTAGTTAGTAAGAACTTGTTGCTATTTTTTTAGTTAAATCAATTTATACCGCATCGACGTGGATGATGCCTATCCCGCATCCTCGTCGTCGAGTCGGCAGAGGACGACACCTACTTGACCAGATGGGCCATGTCCGGGACTGGGCTCCACCGGGGTGGTACTGGGAGGCGCTAGCTACCGGGGGGTGCAGCTTGGTAAGGAGCCAGCCTGTCGTTGATCCGAACCTTCTTTGGTGGCGGTCGCGTGGGTCAGTGATGGTCCAGAGGCTCGAGGACCCCGCGGAGGTGGTGCATCACCGTGTCAGTGAGGAGGACACGCACGTCCGTCGCTACTTGTTTGCGTTGGAGCACAGGTTCTCCAATACCTGGCAGGTTCTCCAGGGATCTCACTGGAGCTATGATCCTCTGATGGTTCCTTCTCTGTGGGTGTCCACCGCCCGCGCCGATACTCGTCGTGTGCTAGGATTTTAGTTGTATTAGTGATGTTATATGCATGATACTATTCGGGATGTATTAGTGATAATATTCGACGATGTACGGACTCATGAGATGATTTACTTTTGCTTATTGAATGCATGCTAATTTGAGTCCTATAAGATATTTTGAAATGTATATCTTGTGTTGCTCAAATAGGATATGTGCTTGCCCAAGTGGCCGGTCATGTTTGCAGGTTACACCTCCGAGTGGCCTATGTTTTGCCGGAGTGTTGATTCATATCTGTTCCGGAAAATTTCAGGGGCTCGATACGTCCTATTTTAGCAAAGGTCATGCCGGATTTTTCCGTGAATTTTGGCATGACTTGTGCCAGAATATGTAGGAAATATCAAGTGCCCCGGATTTTTGTGTTGAGTATCCTGGCAGTTGTGTTCGATCGATTTTCAATTAATATTTTAACTATGAACATAGGAAATGTATGACGACGAAAAGCATTTCGGTATTTGCAAATACTGCGAAGACGAGCGCGGCCTGTGCTACAGAATCTTCCTAGATGATGATAGGCGCTTCAGTATCAAGCTAGACGAGAACTTCGAAGTGGATACAGTAAGTCACAACGACAAGTCCTTTTTCATAATTAAGCATGAGATCTGCTTCATTTGCTTCAACTTATAATTTTTTTACTATTCTACTAGCGTATCCCCTGCCATGCAAGAGTTTTTGTATTGGATAAGATAGGTTTCAGTTCTATGACAACTACTATGGAGGTAAAGAGAGTTTATTTAAAGACCCAGCATGGTTATATTTTCCATGCAAAATTATACAACGAAGACGACTACACCTATTTTGGATGCAAAACATGGCGAGCACTATGCAAGACTTATGCATTTGAGCCTAATATGGTTATCACCTTTGATATTTGTCTAGAAGATGATATTAAAGGTAATATTGACATCTGGGTCGATGTGCAGACGCCTCCAGTTCTACCAAAATGAGAGTTTCTCAACCATATTTATGTCTTTGATATTGTTTATTCAAAAATAGTTGACAACTAATTTCTATTGACAACTTATTTTCAATCAAGAAAACATGTCCAGCGCTTGGTAGACAGGACCTACTATTGTCCCGGGGCTGAACTAAACTGCGAGGAGATAAGTCATTATGTTTCATGGCTTGAGGATCTTCATATTGTCAGGACAAATTTTTTTCTGGACTTGCAAATCTTAGTACACAAAACGTGCGACCAATAGTGTTTGTATTGAACTACGGTCACATCTATTTAGGAAAGATGGTAAGATTTTTACTATTTGTACTCAGTGCATCTTTTGCATACATTATTTTCAAGCTAAACTTAATTGCTAAGTATGTTACTATACGATGTTCTTCAACAGGGACTCCCGCTCAATGTTGTGCCTCATTGGATCGAGACTAAAGGTCAGATGAGAATTGTTAGCTTACGACCAAGATATCCTGTAATGCACTTTAGTGCATTCAGGATTTCTAATAGCGAGGAATGCTTAATAGTGAAAGATTGGAGCAAAATTATGAACAATCGCAGAGAAGTACTAGGGGACAACAATCAGAAGCGCGGCCCATGATTAGGAGATAGGTTCATCTGCATGCTCCAACTTGATGAAGAACGAGTGCTACACATGTTTTATGTTATTTTACCCGAGAGAGAGTAGCAGGAGTGATTAGCTAGAGTTGGTGGTAATGACTCTGATGATTTTTATTAGCTAGTGTTGCTGGTGATTAGATAGCTACCGCAGCTAGTGTTGGTGGTGATTAGCTAGCTAGAATGAGTTTGAAGATGATGATGTGCTACAGTATGACTATGATGATTAAATAACTACTGTTGATGTTATGACTATGATGATGATTAAATAGCTTGTGCTCGCGGATTAGATTTAAGTGGAGGTAACATGTGGTGCACATGGAAAGTACTACAAGTCCAAACTAGATCAAGTTTGGTTTAGTAGTATACTTTTGACATGCATCACATATTGCCTCCACTTGAACCTAATCCACCTTCATTTGACACACTCTTATGGACATAATGATGTAAGCCTCATAACTGGTAAGTACCAATATTTGTATGATGGCGCATAAATACACTAAAAAAATACTAGTAGCGATGGAGAGTAAACACGGTGCCACTAGCTAGATTAGTAGTAGCGTGGTAATGAACACACACTGCAGCTATTTGTCCTAGCAGTAGCGCGTGCGGGCATGCGTTACTGCTAAGCAATAGCTGTAGCGCCTTATTAGTAGCGCGGCCACCCGCGGTACTAGTGAGCACAAAACCCGCGCTACTGCTAGGGTTTTCCATAGTAGTGATCGATTGCCTCAGGTTCTTCTTTGATTGTAGATCGTTTTCCTATGATGCCAGCGACGAGATCCCATAATGCCTCTCCGTTGCCAATCTATCTATCGTACAGAGAAGATTGAGTAAGAGCTTAAAAACATGGTGATCAAAAGGATTTGTACGGGTAAGATGCAAACGGTGCTGGCCTATATTAGCATGCAGATTTATTATTGGTTCTTATAATTTATTTGTTTCTCAGGAGATATCCCTGATTCTTTTCATCGATCTAGCGGCGAATCGTGCCATCTGATTGATTCATATTGCAACAGGGCAAGGCAGATATGCCATGGCCTTTGCCTCCATGTGCCATCGGCCTTTGTGTGTTAAATTTTATTTAGGGCAAAACAAGATTGAGATGCAGACAATGAACATCGGAGACTGATCATGTAATTGTCCTTCTGCGTACGTTTTACAAAATTGGATAATGAAGTACAATGCATGACCCTCGGCTGTAGAATAATTACTCTTTTATATCTCACTGTCCAGCCTTTGGTTCGAGGTAAAAAAGGTGTATCGCCTCTCCATACAAGATATCAATTTTAGTGTCTATTCAATTTATCCGTCCAGAGCGCATATGTGAAGCTTTTCTTTATGTGTAGTTTTGTACCATAGCCTAAGAATCAGAGATTGATCTATATATGTGATTGTTGTTGTCAATTGATTTGTTTTGTCACAACCACTTTGCTCTGCACGGGTGTTCATGCGCGGGAGGCTTGGAGCCCCTGTTAGCCGATGGCCTCACTGATTTAAGGTTACGCGTGTGTTAAGTAGAACTGGTGTTGGTGTAATTAAGCTCACAACATGGACACTGCTATGCTTTCTATGTTTAACAAAAGTCTGTCAGTAAAACTGCTAGGCCTAGGCTAACCTTATTTGCACAATATGCAAAAACATATATTTATCAGGGCGACTATTATAACATATATGAGACATCTCATTTGTTATGGCTTTCTGTCTTTCACACATGATAAATGTTATTTGAGATATTTTCTATGTATAGGTATGAGGAATTGAGGATGTAGGCACGACGGAGCAACCCAGCAGTTACTTACAAACATGTATTAAGTTTTGTCTACAAACATGCAGTATCACGAATAAGTTGGGTTCACTGAACTTGGGATTTACATACATCCGCACTTCCACTTCTCCCTCTTCTAATTTTCTTGTTTACATAGACGCTTGAATTATTGTTTTCGTATGTTAATAATTCCAAAATATTGAAATTCAGCATCCACATAACACATGGCATCCAAGCTTCGTCAGCGACCGCTTGGATTCGTCTCGTATATGCCCGCTGTCTGGTATTGGGCAGGGGAATGTGGATCCATGCGATGCCATGCATTTCATCTGGACCCATGTCATGCACCCCCAGCCAATCGGGCCGACATAATGTGCCGCCAGGCTTCTCGATCCTAACCATGCGCTAGTGTCCACCATGGGTAGAGATGCTCAGGTGCACAGGTTTGCTGGCACTAGTGAATGACATCGTATCTCGGTGTGTAATATGTGTAGTCGCGTGTTGCTTTGACATACCTGGCATGCCGAGGGAAGGGACTCGTGCCGGAGGTCCGACAAACCGAGGTGGGGTCAATAATGGATGGATGGTGTGGGTGAACCTGACAAATGGTGCATGGTTTGAGTGAAGTTGGCTAGGTGTGCATGGCTGGGGGCTAGCTGGCTAATGAGTGCACAAGCGTCCTCATTGTCATGTGTTGACCGGTGAGTGTCTACTTGGCCACGCGTGCATGCATGGTGTGGGTCCAGTTGGCATGCGGCGCATAGAGTTCTAAAGCAGATGAAAGGGCAGGCCCCGCACACTGTTCGTAGGCCAGACCCATTTCCTTTCAATGGACAATGGCTCTGAGGCGGCCCTTCTCTTTGGTGGCACATGGCCCACATATATGGACCAAAGAGCTTAGCATGTGATTGTTAACCCATTCCCTGCTAAGATTTCATGTGGCCGTGGTATAGATCGTGAATTCCCGATGATACTACCCTAGAAATGCGATAACTATCCCGAATATGGCACGCGGGACCCAAGAAAGGCCGGGACCTAGCATGCGCGTTAGATTGTTCTCCGTTGACCCGACAGAAAGCACTGATGAAAATGGAGGAACGGGCCCACACTCAATGCGCAAATCGGACGCGTTACCTCAAGGTAGCTAGATCCAAACCATGCACCCCCGCCGTCTAGACTCACGTGGCGCATCACTTACGCACTAGACCCACACCACTTACACCGGCCCCCAAGCCAAGCATTCCCCCCGGGTAGACTCATATGTCTCACACCACAAAATAGAATTAGCGCAAGACTTTCACCCGATTCACTACTACCTTGTGCACCCCTAGCCAGCGTGATACACTCCATGCACCTAGAGCTACCTGGGCCCACAACATGCACCACTACACGTACGTGTCCACAAAACAAACTAACCCATAATCAACTTTTTTTTGCCAAAACAATTTAGTTATTTTTATAATGGCTTGAAAATAGCAAGGTTTTTGTTAAATAATAATTTCCTTAATTAAAATAAGGACCATTTTGTAAGCACACAAAATTCCTACCTTCCTTCGAAATAAAGAATTCTTCTCTCACGATCATGATGGCCTCACCCTATAATCTAGGAGTCGATCCAATCTCCTCACAGGGCCCAAGTTGCACGCATTACATATTTTTGGTTGGTTGCAAATTTCTCTCCAAAACGGTTTATTATGAGAAAATCACCTTATATTTTTTTACTTCCAAAGACATGTGGCGACAAAAGCATGGAACAAAATCGTAGGAGGCATGGTTGGATACGTGCACATGCTGTCTTTTTCTACTAGAACTGGACTTGTTGGCAAACATATGCACGTGTCATGTTTCAATTTATCTTGAAAATTATGTTGTACACATTTACATTGGCGATTGAATTATTGTGTTCATATGTTAATAATTCCTAAATATTGACCACTTGACACATGTGGTAAGCAATCCAAACAATAAAAAAAATCCCTAAATATTGAATTTAAGCATGCACCTAGAAATTAATAATCATAGAACCAACATCTCTTTCATAGAGATTAAGGTACTTCCACATTAAATCTAATACTACAAATTAAAGGATCAACTAAATACGTTAACAACACATAGGGATGTAGCCCAGGAATCCAACAAGTAGAGAGAAAAGGAGGAACGAAAGCTAGAAGAAGAAGGATCAGCCAGCAGCAACGCCATCAGCCTCCTAGCCTCACAACTCCAGGTCTCCAGCCTTGTGAACTCTAGTTTTTTTCCTGCAAAACACAAATGGCAAAGTTGCTATTACATGTTAGGACTTAGTGATAATTATAGTTATGCTGAAACAGTTATAATGACAAACAGTGTTGACATGATGGTTACAGTAGGCAAACAAAACCAAGCTCACAAGTTGCAACTTACTTTTAACATCAAACAATTATATTAACATGGCCACTTTAGAGCAAGATTTTACCATGCAACATAAACTTGTCATAGCAACAAAAGGCATGGCATGAAAGTATTGACAACATAATGCAAATAATTTTTAGGAAGTATGGCCATAGGAGTTATATTTTTAGTGGCAACCTTCAAGCAAAGTTGCATAGTTTTATAACACAAAGGGCTGCTGTTATTGGTAGAGGCACACTAAGGTTGGCTAGGCATCAAGGATGACCAGTGGGCCAGGGGCCACATGACTAGGAGCATTTATGTGTGCGTGACTGCCGTGTCACCGGGATGTTAGTGGCTTACTCCGAAAACAAAGGGGGGGGGGTTTATAGTTTAGTGGGAACCATGCATCAAGCAGATTCACAAAGTCTTATAGCTGACATATTTATACTTGCTGAGATGCATAGACTAAAATGATGGCATGTTGGAGGCAATAAATAAATATGCTACATGGCTTGTCATGGCATCTAATTGCACAGAATGCTAGTACAAATCATGGAGAACAAGACATACAACATGAGCAGCTCCATAAGAGCTCGTAGCTCTACCAAAAAGCAATCAACAACTCAAAAAAAGGTTCAAATATAGTATCAAGCACTTAATAATAGAAAGACGCATAATGAATTTCTGGAGTAGAAGTGCAGGTGAACATCAAATCCTACCACTACAATAGTACAAATTTAGTCTAGGGTTCATATACATTATAATCCAGCCCCCAAAAGCATGTACTCAATCACTACCACCACAACTGTAAGCACGAGCAGTAGGAAGATTAGGAGTGGGGAAGCTTAATCTAAACAATGGTACCGCCACCGTTCAGACGAGGGGAGCGGCGAGGGAAGCATGGAGAACGGCGGGGAAGTGAGGTTGCGACCACTGTCCTCCTCCTCTTGCGCTTCGAAGTCTCCGGTGACTCCGTTGGAGGCTCCACAATCTGCAACAGCACCTCATGCATCGTGGGTTCCTGATCCAGTGGATGCTCTACCCTGGATCTGAACACCCACCACCTGCGCCTGTCCCACGGGTTGTACGAATTGGCCTGCTCCATCGCCCACAGGAGGATCTCAATCTCGTGCATCGGTTGTGCGGGCGGGGGAAAAAGCTTTTTCTTCTCCTTGGGTGTCATTTCCCTCAAAGTGGCCATTGCTGTCCAGTTCAACTTCCTTGTGTTGTTAAACCAAGAACGGATCTCCGTCTACCTGGCCATCTTGACCTGGTCGCTGCTAGCGATCTCCATGAAGTCAGCGTTCTCACCACCGGCAATCTGCTACTCCATCGAGGTTCTTGCGTGGATGGGAGAAGGGGGTGGGATGCGGAAGAGGAGACGAGCAAAGTTGCGGCCGCGAGAAGGAGGAGAAGGCTGTGGTGGACTTGGAATGCAGGAGAGGGAGGAGATGTCGCGGTTGTAATGGTGATGGGTGAGGGGAAGGACGATGGCGGCGGCGGTTTTGCATTGGATGAGAGGGGCGGCATGTGATTGTCTTTTTCCTATGACTTTTTTAAGATAATTTTTTCTATGACTAAAATGCCAGAGATTAAAACGGTTCGAAAAAAGCCCAACCACTGTAAAACTTTGTATAATAAATATAGATAATTTGGTCCAACCAAATCCCACAACATGAGATTAATAGTACGCTTACAACTTAAATAACACCAAGACAAATATAGATAGATAGAATTTTTAGCTAAAAAAGATAGATAGATAGATACATGGCGGCCGCTTCTCCACCAGGCTCCTCCTTGCTCCTCCTCTGGGAACCCTTCACTGCTCCTACGCGGTGTTGTTGATGGGGTACGGCAGAGTGTGCATGCGCTCGTCGGTGGGGAAGATGTTGTCGTAGTCCGTGAAGATGTTATGGGTGGTGAAAGCTATGAACTCGCAGCCACACCAGAACACGCGACCGAGGAGGTAGAATGCGTCGAAGGGGTTGGTTAAGTGGGCAAGGATAGCAACCACAACCCTATTGTGGATGACCTCCTGGACTCAGTACATCCTTGGAGATCCCTGATGGACGTGCCCGTAGACGGCCCCAAGGAAGAAGTCGGTGAACCCCCTTGCGCCCCTCCACCTTGACATCGCCCACACACGAAGGGTGCTCTCGGCGTACACCCCGGCGGGGTAGAGCATCTCCGGCACGGG
>NC_041385.1:774089101-774092160 GCF_002162155.2 Triticum dicoccoides
GGAGTGGTAGGTTGGCCCGGTGTACTGCATGGCTACGGAGGGCCGGTTCTTGGGGCTGTTTGTGGTGAAGAAGAAGAAGGGCAGACGCAAAATCCAGGTGGGAGAGTATGGGAGATGGATGAAGGGTGTGAGAGGAAGAGGAAGATGATAGATGGCTTAAATGGCCACCGTGGCAGTAATGGCGTCAAATGTGAACCCACCGCGACATCGGGAGTGTACACGCGTGGGAAACTGTAGTGTGAATCAAAATGGGAAGTTTAAGTGTTGCCCTATGTGCCATCGGTCGGGTTGACCGGGGATGGCTCTGCGGCGCGTGCTCCTTCGCGTGTGTGCACGCATGCAACGTAGGCTGAAGCGGGCGCATGCATGCAACTGCATTCAACGTAGGCTTGCTCACGCGCATGCAACGGCAGCGGACATCGCTCGGTCCAACGGGTGGGCTTCTTTACACAGCCCAACGACACGCATGCATGGCAGCCCACCCTCGAGTGCAGAAAAAAAACAGGTGCAGAAAAAAATGTAAGTATTATATGATTTATCGACGTGAAAGCCCTAGATAATCCTTACAACGTCAAAAAGCTACGAAACTTGGCAAGGTTGCTAGTCATGTTGGTACAAGGTTGTTGGTCCACTTCAAGGATGTTGACAAAAACATGCTTCGAGATGGACCCTTCCCGTCCTACCCGAAAGGCCTCCCATGAAGCAGGTTCAGAATGACACTGAATTTTGCCAGGATGTAAGTCCAATGAGATCAACACTTGTTCATGTTGGCCAATGTGGCACTGACCGTCGAAGGTGATAAAGATTGAGACTTGTTCATGTGGGCCCATATTTTTTTTACATTCGGTGTCGATAGAAAACAAAAAAAACATGACTATATGCTTTTAGGTCTTCACCCTCCCCAATTTGTTGGCCAACTCAGCAGGTTTTGCCTTAAGAGGCCACCTCTTTCTGTAAGCTGCAATTGCTATGCTTTTGGAATGCTGGTTCTCTTTCCTGCAGAACGGGCATTTATAGCGACTGTTACACTGGTACACAATCTATGTAGCCATGAGCCACTTGAAGATTTTCTTTCTGAAAGCTTCCCTCAGCTGTAGGTAGTTCTCACATTCTTCCAAATCTGCAATCTGGTATTAGAAGAAAAAATATCTCATGCCAGCGAATTGTACATTATATCAAAGGCAGACATAAATGGATTGTTTTTTCTTTGTATTGGTTTCCTAAAACTTTGGTTATATGAAAGACATGCATAATGGAATATAAATGATCCATTCATCTAAATTTGCAAATCCTAGGACTGATAACCGTATGATTAATAAAAAAAGGCGAACAATACGATTTTTTGTACGAATAGCGAGGAATAACAAGAGAGCAATTTCTAGGGTTAACCTCGAAAAGGCAAATTCTAGGGTTAATCTTTGCACACACTAACCGATTTGTCGTCGTTGGTGTTGTGTTGGACCAGCTGCGGTTGTGAATTGGCGGCGACTACGTCCTTGTTGACCAGTTCCTTCATGGGGTCCACATCCGCCACACGGAGCGCACCAGCCACGCCCCCTCCTCCGGCAGGTAGTATCATCCTCGCCGGCAAGAATGTGGGATTTTTGGCTGCGGCGAGTAGTGGGCGGCGACAAAGACGTGGGTGGATAGGCAGAGGCGATCGAATGTTGGAGGCGGGAGCGAGATTTGGGGAGTGAAAATTCAATTTGTTTGGGAGAGAGAGGTCAAGGCCGCGCACAATTCATCACTTTTGAATGTTAGGTAGAAACATGCACGTATACAGCATCGTGCACTCCCAGAGATTTTCCCGAACCAACCAATCAACCAACCAAGCAAAAGAAAAAGTGCACAATGTCAGTCCACAAACATGGCAACATAAACGAAGCACCAGAATAGGGTGTTAAAAAGTAGCAAAATAGGAGGGACATTTTTTTTGTTTTGCGTAGTACTACTAAATACTAGAAGGAAGAACTACTGAAAAAAATGCTAGAAGGGACAGTTGTCATATTTAATTTCACATGGCATCTAGATTTTTTGTTCATCGCCAGCTATGTTGTACCGATTAGGTAAAATGAATGGATAATTATTAAACCCTAGCTATTGTTAAGGTTTATCGATGTGTGTCTACGTGGCCAAGTGTGCTTGCACGGTGTGGGTCCAGGTGAGCGTGATGCACGGGACGGGCCTTTGTGGTTAGGGCCCACATCAAGCGGCACCGAATTTTGAGGAAAGTGAAGGAACGAGCCCCACACACCGTCCGCATGTCGGACTTGTTCCCTCCCATTGGCTAGATCCAACATGCGATATGGCCTTGTTTACACTTAGCCCGCGTGAGGGTTTATGCATGCCCCTCTCGCTGTTTGACCATACCCTTCATGGATCATATGGTGAGACCACGCCAGGCCCCATGATGCACTGCCTAGGCACAGACCGGACGCGAACCTCTCGGTAGCTAGATCCAAACCATGCACCCCCGCAGTTTAGACCCAAGTGGAGTAGCACCTAGACACATGACCCGCGACACTTGTGCCAGCCCCCGAACCAGGCATCCCCGCTGTGTAGACTCATACGCGGCCATGTGTGCATGCATGTTGTGGTTCCAGCTGAGTGCGATGCACGGGACGGTCGTTGGTTACTAGGTCTAACATCACGCGGCAACGAGATTTGAGGAAAATGAAGGAATGGGCCCCGCACTCCCTTCACAGGACGGACACATTCCCACTCTGTGGCTTGATCCAGCATGGGATATGGCCCGAGTTGCCCACAGCCCGCGTGAGGGCCTACGCATGCCGCTCTTGATATTTTACCACACACTCTAGGGGTCGTATGATTACACTTGCGCCTGGTCCCGTGATTTTTTGGCCCCTCGCGAATTTGCATGGATTATAATGGCAGCTAATGAGCATCATAGCCTAGAGACCGCGTCGAGGCCACCCCTCCCTTTGGTATCATATGGTGCATATATGGACCAAAGAGCTTAACATGGGGCTTTCATCCCAATCCTTGCTATGATTTCATGTGGCCTCCTAGATCTTGAACTTTCGATGTTACAACCCTAG
>NC_041385.1:774092538-774095243 GCF_002162155.2 Triticum dicoccoides
TAGTAGCTAAATATGGTTAGTTGAGAATTTCTCCCCAAGTGGTTTTTTGAGGCAAAATCACATTCTTCTTTTTTCCTCCAATATTGTGGCGAAATACATGGAAGAAAAATTGTGGGAGGCACGGTGGAACTAGTGCACCTGTTTTCCCCCTCCAAAAGTGCACTTGCCATATTGCATGTAAATGTGTCACCTGTACCAACAATTGAATTGTCGTTTTTACTTTGTTAACAATTCCTAAATATTGAATTTCAGCATGCACCTACCCCATGTCAGTTAGGTCAATTTTTTTATCCAAGCTCCGCCAGCGACCATGCAGATTCTTGTACCATGCACGTGCTGCTCCGAGCCTCTGGCGTCCGGTACCGGACAGGGTAATCTAGATGTGATGCAATACAATTCATGTTGACCCAAATCATGCACCCTTAGCCAACCAGGCCGACAACATGCACTACTAGCCACCTTGATCTAGACCATGCGGTAGTGTCCACGATGGGCAAAGATGCTCAGCGGGACATGTTTGCTGCCACTAGTGCATGATGCCCAATCTCGCTGTGCAAGACAGGTAGTCGTGTGTCGCTTTGACATGCTTGGCTTATGGAGGGAGGGACTCGTTGGATAATTAAGAACCGAGGTGGGGTCAAGGGTGGATGGATGGTGTGGGTCAACTTGGCTAAAGGGGAATGGTTTGAGGCCATTTGAACAATGTATGCCATGGCTATGGTCATGAGCCACCTCACTTGCCTTGCCACGAAATTTTTCATAAGGGGACAGTGTAAACCTAAAAAATTTGAGTTTTATTTTTGGATATCATGTTTGTTACATTTATGGCACCATGTACAACAAATTTGGGGTTATTGTGGAGATGGTCAAAAAAATCACTTCATTACAGACAAACTGTTTTGTCTCACTTAAGCGAGTTTTTCTAACAAGGTGGTTTTTTCGACCACATCCAAATCACCTGAATTTTTTTACACATGATCTCTTTCATAAACAGAGACATAATATTGAAGTTTTCCATTTTTTTAGAATTTTATATAATATATAGTGGCTCAGTGAAACTCAGGTACATACCTCTGACTTTACCTTAAGGGGATAGTGTAAAGTTCATTATTGTTGAATTTTCTTTGATAATGATGTTTATTACATGTATGTGACAGTGTAAAAAAATTTGGGTGATTTGAAGATGGTCCAATCCTAAACATGTGACCATACAAAAAAGAAAAAGCCCACCCTCTAATAGGAGATATCAAACCCCACGACCTGCATACGACTAGAAACCCAACCATATGGGCTAGGATGTAGGCCCGTGGGATGTTGATTTCTCCTCCTAGTAGGCCCCATAGGGCATACACAGAACTGGATAGGGAACATGTTGTTTCAGTGAGAGAGGCTCATGCAAATGGTCTCTCAGCCGCGTATATAAGTAGGTGCGTGCGCGTCTCGCTTGGCAAGGTGGGATTAAACTCCCAGAACCCGTTAGTTGCGCCCGGTGCGTCTCAGCGTTGGGCCAAATTTTGTTGGGTTGTCCCAGGTGAACCTCACCCGCGTGTTGGACCACGCATCCCTGTACATGGTTGGGATGGCCCATCTTGTATGCATATCTTTTTTCTTTTTTCTTTTTCACATATTCTCTTTCATTTATTATTATACAGTTCTAAAACAAAGGTTGTTGTAAACACACAAAACTCCTTCAGCCTCTCACCATCACGTCCACGTTGAACTCACCCTAAAATCAAGGAGAGAGGTAGATCAAATCTCCCCACGGGGGACAACCTCCACGGAGTAGCTAAATATGGTTACTTGAGATTTTCTTCCCAAGTCATTTTGTGAGGGGGAAATACATTTTTCTTTTTTCCTCCAATATTTTTGGTGAAATACATGGAACAAAAATTGTGGGAGGCACGGGGGCTTCCCATTTCCCCCCTCCGAAAGTGCACTTGTTGCCAAAATGCATGTGAACGTGTCATATTCCACATTTTCCTTAAAACATGTTGTACACCTGTACAAACAATTGAATTGTCATTTTTATTTTGTTATCAATTTCTAAATGTTGAGTTTCAACATGCACCTATCCCATGGCGTTTCATCCAAGCTCCCATGCATATCAACCACGCAGATTCTTCTACCATGCACGTGTGCTGCTACGGTGTCCGGTACAAGAGAGGGGAATCTTGATCTGATGCGATGCGATTCATGTCTACCCATAGTATGCACCGCTAGGCAACCGGGCCAACAACATGCACCGCTAGCCGCCTCGATCCAGACCATGGGCAAAGATACTCAGCTGGACATGTTTGTTGGCACTAGTGCATGATGCGCCAATCTCGGTGTGCAAGACTTGAAGCCGTGTGTCATTTTAACATGTTGACATACTGAGGGAACAGACTCGTCGGAGATCCAACAAACTGAGGTGGGGTCAAGGGTGGATGGATGGTGTGGGTCAACTTGGTTAAAGGTTTACGGTCACTAGTAGAAAAATGACCTATAGTCCCAGTTCGTAAGGGCCATTAGTCCAGGTTTTTGAACCGGGACTAAAGTGTCGGTACTAATGCCCTATAACTTTAGTCCCGGTTCTTGCATAAACCGGGACAGATGGGCCTCCACGTGGCCGGTGCGGCGAGCCCAGGTAGGAGGCCCTTTGGTCCCGGTTGGTGGCACCAACCGGGACCAATAGGCATCCACGCGTCAGCATTTCAGGTACTGGG
>NC_041385.1:774095846-774102209 GCF_002162155.2 Triticum dicoccoides
TTTTGGGGGGTTAATTTAGGTGTTTCATATATTGTGTTTGCTAGCTAATTAATAGACAGAAGTTTCCTCTCTTATCTCTGTGCTTGGTCGACGCTACGTACTATACATATAGAGAGGACTAGACATGCTAGCTAGTAAGCAAATGAAGGAAACAGAAGATCGTCATGAACATATGCATATAGAGAGAAGTGATATCGACCACATCTCCTTCTCTGAGAGATTGGTCGAACAACAAGTTCTCGTATATCTATCCGACGCTACGTACTTGCTACATATATACAATATAATTATCTCCTACAATATAATCTCCTAATTCCAACTGAACTCAGGGTCCACATGGTATTCTCCGTCTTTAGCGATCACGTGGTCAAGAAAGAATGCCGCCAATTCCTCTTGAATACCTTGCATACGATCTGGTGGTAGGAGTTCATCCCGCATCCAAAATATCTAATTTGAAGAAGGGGGTCAATATATATATATATATGAATAAATGAAACTGAACACAAATGATGGTAATAAAATAAAATTGTGATTATTATTATTTACGCACTTCATGTTGTTTGTCAGAGTAGCCCCGCTCATAGGTCATGTGGCGGATGGACTCGCAAATGTAGTATCCATAGTAATCATTCCCTTGTTCCTGCCACAACCACTTTACGAGAAATAGATTGAGGTCAATCAAACTGATAATTAGCAAGCATGCTAAATGGTATTGATGAAACTAGCGCTTGAATCACTAGGAGATGCGTGGAACATGCTACTATAGTACTTACTTTTGGGTGTCTAAATTGCAGCTTCTTCGGCAGTCCCGGAGTTTTTGAGCTGAAGTTTTTCCAAACCCTACCAGCAGACAAAGAAAACAATTACTTGATATCAGGAAAAGAACAAAGTTGCCGATATGGTGTGATAATGATCGATTTAACTTCCTTCTCTAGAATTTCAATCATGTCCTCATACTCCTTGGGATCTTTTCGTCTCGAGTCTAAGACGGTTACTAGTCCCTGCTCAAGCTTAATCTCTAGGAGGCTTAATCTCTAGGAGAATGTAGTGGAAGCTGCACACGCATGCATAACTCATCAATTACATTACTATAACCTCGACTAATAAGGGAAACCGAATATGCACAAGACAGTAACATTCACTGGAATTCGTAAGGGAAGAGTATTATAGCTTTGTTTTGATTTAAAAGAAACGATTGTAGCAGCTTGGCCTCGGTATCTTTGGCCTGAAATTCAACCATATATGCATCTATGAGATTTGTGTTAATGAACCCAATATCACCGATTTGTCATTTCTTCAATTCGGCGATCTTCAATCTGCATAATATAGTGAGGATAATTAAAAATACATGCAATGAAAGAGCTGACATATATATAGAGACTTAATGACAGAAGTAGTATTGTACTTACAGGAAGTAGCAAGTGATCATTAATTTATCGAGGGCCTTTATATTGAAAAACGCGAAGAACTCCTCAAATGGAACATTCAATAGTTCGAGGCCAACGAGGTCATGCTCCTCTCTGACTCTCAGCGTCGAAATATTCTTCCCCTCAGACTCTCTGTAGGTTTTCATGTACCACTCATGGAATCTGAACATCATCGTTGGTAGAGATCTTTCATCTTTGACGAGAGGCTTCCCGTACACGTATTTGTGTTCGTCCACCTCCAAGAAATCATAATGTACATCGTCGGGCAGGTAATCTTCAAGATTGTTATAACCGGGCACCATCCTGCCCGGAACATTAGCGACGATATCGCTAGACACCTGGAGCGGGGGGAATGATTGGTTCGCTTGTTCGCCGAGATGGGCAACTTTTTCCTAGCTCGTCGTTGACCACTGATAGTACTTCCCGACCACGACGCTTCCACAAATGACTTTGTAAGAATGCGCTCATAGTTTCCTTTCGCCGGAGACTTTGGCAGTTTCTGCAGGGCAGCCAGAGTACGCTTCACTTTTACCAGATCTATCTTCTCCTCCAGAGGTGGATGTATCTTTGCTTTCACCCCTTCAAAGAAGTTATCCACTTCGGCTTGCACGATCCGTGTGTTTTCCTCCACGGTCCTCTCATATGCTAACTTCTCTGGAGTCTTGAGAGAAGGACCGTATTTGTATTGCCACCCGGCTCTGGCTGTGCTACTAGACGTCGGAGCAGATGGAGCGGCTGCGGCTGTCTTTCCTTTCTTACAAGGCGGAGGCGAAGGACTACGACGCGCCGGAGCAGCCGGAGCGGCGGCGGGTCTCTTGATCCGCCCTTGTTGACAAGGCGAAGAAGGAGGAGGCTGGCTGCTCAGGCTCGCCATCTCACGGGGAGAAGGAGGCGGAGTGCCGCCACGCGCCGGAGAAGGAGGCTGAGTGCCCTGATCACTCACCGGAGGAGGAGGAGGAGGAGGAGGCGGATTTCCCTGACTAGCCGGAGGAGGAGGAGAAGGAGGCGGAGGCGTCCAATTCGAAAGGTTGATAAGCTCCTTCCGCCATAGGCATGGAGTCTTCAGAGAAGAACCCAGCCGAATCTCCCCTTCACCCGTAGGGTGGTCAAGCTGAAGGTCCTCAAATCCGTCCGTTATTTGATCCACCATCACCCTAGCATATCCTTCTGGAATCGTCTGGCCGTGGTAGGTTGAGCCAGGTTCATTAGGTATAACAGAGCCAACAGCTGCCTTGACTTTCAATGTCATCCATCACGTCATAAGGTGGCAATGTTGAGACACCGTGATAGCATCCAGGGGGTAGCTAGCAGGAGCCATGAAGACATGCTCCAGCTGCTGAGATAGCGGGGTAGCTTCAGGGGAAGATTCGGCAGGTTGTTTGCTGCGATCTGCTTCTCGTTCCTCTAGCCCTTGTACCCTTTCATGCAGTGCCTGCAGTTGGCTATGCTCCACTTTCTTCCTCCTCTCCTGGGTTTTGTAACCCCCTGCGTCCGGAAAGCCAGCCTTCCACGAAATGGAGCCTGGCGTGCCTCGTGTCCGTCCAAGGTGCTCAAGATTCCTGAGGGCCATTGTGAGCTCGTCCTTCTCTCTGTCTGGGACGAACATCCCTTGCTGCGCTTTCTCAATATACTCCTGAAGCTTTTTGATGGGTATTCGCAGTTGCTCATCCGTCCAAACGCACTTCCCTGTTATAGGGTCCAAGGTTCCGCCAACCCCAAAGAACCAAGTCCGGCAACGGTCTGGCCAGTTCAATGTCTCTGGTTCGACCCCTTTAGCAATCAGGTCATTCTCAGCCTTGTCCCACAAAGGTCTGGCTTTGAGGTAGCCACCTGACCCCGTGCGATGGTGATGCTTCTTCTTCGCAACATTTATCTTGTTTATCACTGACATCTTCTTACTCTTTCCGATGTCTTGTGGGCCACAAATGCGGGCCAGTGATCTTTGATCTTCTCATACTTTTCGGTGAATTCTGGTGTCAAATCTTCGTCGATAAACTCTGTTTTCAGCTCATTCTTCCACCTACTGAATAGTTTTGCCATCTTCTTAAGAGCACGAGACTTGATCAATTGCTCTTTAACTGGCTTCTCCAGATCCTCCTCTGGCACTAGGGTGAAATTTTCCTTAAGCAATGTCCACAGATCTTCTTTCTGCATATCGGAGACATAAGACAACTCAGGGTCTTCCTTCTTAGGCTTTAACCATTGCTGGATACTGATTGGGATCTTGTCCTAACAAGAACCCTGCAGTGAGCATGAAATGCATCCCTTGTCCGGATGGGTTCAATCGGCTTGCCATCGCTCGCGATTGCTGTGATCTCAAACCTTTCATCCGAGCGCAACTTTTTCTTCGGGCCTCATTTCTTTACCGAAGTTGTGCTCGATCCGGAGGGCTAGAGAAAAGAAGAAATACTAGAGTTAATTAATATGTGTACATATGAAAACAATGAATGCATCAATTAGCTAGTCAGCACAGGCTTAACTAATATATATACCTCGCCAGACTCGGTTCTGTCACCGGAGCCGTCATGACGGTCTACTTCTTCTTGTACCGGAGCCGTCATTGGGTCACCGGAGCCATCATAACCTTCTTCTTCACTAACCTGTCCTTCTAGTCCATCAGTGTCGTTGAGGAACGACGCAACGACATCACTTCCTTTTGCGATTATGTGCCCCAACATATCTTCTGTTTCTTTGTCTCGGGGGTGCTCCATAGTGTGACGCCCCCGATTCAATCGTACACTAATCATGCACGCAAACGTGTACGATCAAGATTAGGGACTCACGGGAAGATATCACAACACAACTCTAAAAACATAAATAAGTCATACAAGCATCATAATACAAGTCATAGACGAGTCAGCGGAAGCAACAATATCTGAGTACAGACATAAGTTAAACAAGTTTGTCTTAAGAAGGCTAGCACAAACTGGGATACAGATCGAAAGAGGCGCAGGCCTCCTGCCTGGGATCCTCCTAAACTACTCCCGGTCATCATCAGCGGCTTGCACGTAGTAGAAGGCACCTCCATTGTAGCAGGAATCGTCGTCGATGGTGGCATCTGGCTCCAGGGCTCCAGCATCTGGTTGCGACAACCAGAAAGAAAGGAGAAGGGGAAAAGGGGGGAGAAAGCAACCATGAGTACTCATCCAAAGTACTCGCAAGCAAGGAACTACACTACATATGCATGGGTATATGTGTAAAGGGCCATACCAGTGGACTGAACTGCAGAATGCCAGAATAAGAGGGGGATAACTAATCCTGTCGAAGACTACACTTCTGGCAGCCTCCGTCTTGTAGCATGTAGGAGAGAGTAGATTGAAGTCCTCCAAGTAGCATCTCCAAGTAGCATCGCATAGCATAATCCTACCCGGCGATCCTCCCCTCGTCGCCCTGTGGAAATGCGATCACCGGGTTGTCTGTGGAACTTGGAAGGGTGTGTTTTATTAAGTATCCGATTCTAGTTGTCATAAGGTCAAGGTACAACTCCAAGTCGTCCTGTTACCGAAGATCACGGCTATTCGAATAGATTAACTTCCCTGCAGGGGTGCACCACATAACCCAACATGCTTGATCCCATTTGGCCGGACACACTTTCCTGGGTCATGCCCGGCCTCGGAAGATCAACACGTCGCAGCCCCACCTAGGCCTAACAGAGAGGTCAGCACGCCGGTCTAACTCCTATGGCACAGGGGTCTGGGCCCATCGCCCATTGCACACCTGCATGTTGTGTGGGCGGCCGAAAGCAGAACTAGCCCCCTTAATACAAGAGCAGGCTTACGTTCCAATCCGGCGCGCGCCGCTCAGTCGCTGACGTCTAGAAGGCTTCGGCTGATACCATGACGCCAGGATACCCATAACTACTCCCGCGTAGATGGTTAGTGCGTATAGACCAAATGGCCAGACTCAGATCAAATACCAAGATCTCGTTAAACATGTTATGTATCCGCGAACGCTGAACAGGGCCAGGCCCACCTGTCTCCTAGGTGGTCTCATCCTGCCCTGTCGCTCCGCCACAAAGTAACAGTCGGGGGCCGTCGGGAACCCAGGCCCACCTCTACCGGGATGGAGCCACCTGTCCTTTCAGCGCCCTCATCAGAATCACTTGCGGGTACTCATCGAGCTGACCCGACTTTAGTCACCATCTGTATAGTATGTATGTATGTAAAGTATATACCCGTGATTACCTCCCGAGTGATCACGGCCCAATAGTATAGCGAGGCAGATTGACAAGAATGTAGGGCCAATGATGATAAACTAGCATCCTATACTAAGCATTTAGGATTGCGGGTAAGGTATCAATGACTGTAGCAACAATGACAGGCTATGCAACAGAATAGGAGTAACCGAACAGTAACATGCTACACTACTCTAATGCAAGCAATATAGAGAAGAATAGGCGATATCTGGTGATCAAAGGGAGGGCTTGCCTGGTTGCTCTGGCAAGAGAGAGGGTCATCGGTGACGTAGTTGATCACAGTGGCATCAGCGGCAGTCTCGGGGTCTACCGGAGAGAAGAGGGGGGAAGAAACAGTAAATACATAGCAAGCAAGATGTAACGCCCGGATAATCATGCTACAGTAAACTCACGTTGATGGTGCCACGTCACCTCTGTCACTGTAGTTAATCTCAGGTTAATTCAAAACTGTTTTGAAATTCAAATGCAAGTTAATGATAACAATAAAAGTTTGCAAAAATTAAGACTAAAATGTTCGGTGATTGTCAAATATTACAAAGGTAATTGTGGTGAGGTAAACACATTTTTATAAAAGGCCTAAATAGTTTAGAATGATTTAAAACAGAAAGAAAATAGAAAAGAAAACAGAACAAAAAGAAAAAAAACAAAAGGAGGAGAAGCCCCCCCTGCTGGACCGCGGCCCAGCTGGCCATCGGGCCAACCAGGCCGGCCCAGGTCGCCCCCCCCCCACTCCTCTCCCTT
>NC_041385.1:774102756-774111943 GCF_002162155.2 Triticum dicoccoides
TCCCGTCGCCGGATCCGGCCGCGCCCGCGTACCTCCCCTCCCTCGCCGGACCTCCCACACGGAGCTCCTCCTCGCCTCGGCACCGCTCGGGTAGCCCCGTGCCGGCCGCGCCCCTTATCGCCACCACCGAGCCACGGCCCCGGCGAGCACGCCCGCGCCCGAGGGCCGCCGTCGCCGCCACGCCGGGTTGCGCACAGCCGCACCCCACGCCTCCCTCTCGCCCCGTCCCTGGCCACGCCCCCTGCGCCCCGTAGCCCCGTTCCCGCAACCTCCCGAACGCCACCACCGCCTCCGCTCGCCGCCGGCGAAGATTTCGGCCATTACGGCCCGCGCCACCATCACGGTTGGATGCGGCCCAGCCCCACCCTTCGAACGCGCCTGAACAGGGCTCGAATGGCGCGCCATAGCGCGATTCCGGCCATCTCCGGCGTTCGGCCGCCGCGAATGGCCTCGTCGGCGTTGCTCCGGCGCCGGCGCTGACCTGGCACCGACGTGGCCCGCCTCTGGGTCGCTGCCCGTGGCCCCCGTGGACTCGGTTGACCACGTTGACCGTGGTCAACAATGCTGACTGGGCACTCAGTGCCACTGACCACAGGGTCCCACCCCAGAACGCTTAAAAAATAATAATAAAAAAATAAAAAATTAAAATAAATAAATAAATAAGTTAAATAAAAATAGTAAATATGATTAATAAAAATAAAAATGATTTATTAAAATTAATTATTAATTAATTATTTTATTAAGTAGTTAAGTAAGTTAATTAATCCTGATTAGATTAACATAATCACTAATTAATTTAACTAATCTATAATTAAACTAAACAGAGAATGACAGGTGGGTCCCACTGGACCCACATGTCAGGTTGACCAAGTCAACTCTGTTGACTGCTGATGTCAGCATGACATCATGCTGATGTCATTAATCTATTTTCCGAATTAATTAAATAATTAAATAAATTCCAGAAATTAATAAAATCTTTAGAAAATCATATCTTTTAATCCGTTACTCGGATTAAAATATTTTCAACATGAAAGTTGCTCAGAACGACGAGACGATTCCGGATACGCAGTCCGTTCGTCCGCCACACACCCCTAACCTATCGAACTCGCAACTTTTCCCCTCCGGTTCATCTGTCCAAAAACGCGAAACACCGGGAATACTTTCCCGGATGTTTCCCCCCTTCGTCGGTATCACCTACTACCGCGATTGGGCGCACCTAGCATCGTTACTTGTCATGTCATGCATCGATATGCATTTGTTTGCATTGTATTCATTGTTTCTTCCCCCTCTTCTCTCCGGTAGACTACGCGACCGACGCTGCTGCTGCCCAGTTCGACTACGGAGTTGACGACCCCTCCTTCTTGCCAGAGCAATCAGGCAAGCCCCCCCCCCCCTTGATCACTAGATATCGCCTATTCTACTCTATACTGCTTGCATTAGAGTAGTGTAGCATGTTACTGCTTTCCGTTGATCCTATTCTGATGCATAGCCTGACACTGTTGCTACACCTGTTGATACCTTACCTGCAATCCTAAATACTTAGTATAGGATGCTAGTTTATCATCATTGGCCCTACATTCTTGTCAGTCTGCCTTGCTATACTATTGGGCCGTGATCACCCGGGAGGTGATCACGGGTATATACTATACATACATACATACTATACAGATGGTGACTAAAGTCGGGTCAGCTCGAAGAGTACCCGCGAGTGATTCACGGATTGGGGGCTGAAAGGACCTTTGTCCCGACGGCCCTCTGTGTGGATCTTTGTGGCGGAGCGACAGGGCAGGTTGAGACCGCCTAGGAGAGAGGTGGGCTTGGCCCTGTTCGGCGTTCGCGACACTTAACACGCTTAACGAGATCTTGGTATTTGATCTGAGTTGGCTACGAGCCTATACGCACTAACCATCTACGCGGGAGTAGTTATGGGTATCCCGACGTCGTGGTATCAGCCGAAGCACTTCGTGACGTCAGCGACTGAGCGGCGCGCGCCGGGTTGGACTGCGTTAACGCAACTTCCTTTGTAATGGAGGTTGCTAGGTCTGCTCACCGGCCGCGTACGCAACGTGCAGGTGTGCTCAGGGCGATGGGCCCAGACCCCTGCGCGCTTAGGTTTAGACCGGCGTGCTGGCCTCTCCGTTGAGCCTAGGTGGGGATGCGACGTGTTGATCTTCCGAGGCCGGGCATGACCCAGGAAAGTGTGTCCGGCCAAATGGGATCGAGCGTGTTGGGTTATGTGGTGCACCCCTGCAGGGAAGTTAATCTATTCGAATAGCCGTGATCTTCGGTAACAGGACGACTTGTAGTTGTACCTTGACCTTATGACAACTAGAACCGGATACTTAATAAAACACACCCTTCCAAGTGCCAGATACAACCGGTGGTCGCTCTCCCTCAGGGATACGAGGGGAGGATCGCCGGGTAGGATATGCTATGCGATGCTACTTGGAGGACTTCGACCTGCCCTCTGCTGCCTGTTGCAAGACGAAGGTGACCAGAAGCGTAGTCTTCGATAAGACTAGCTATTCCCCCTTATTCTGGCATTCTGCAGTTCAGTCCACTGATATGGCCCTTTACACATATACCCATGCATATGTAGTGTAGTTCCTTGCTTGCGAGTACTTTCGATGAGTACTCACGGTTGCTTTCTCCCCCCCTTTTTCCCCCTTTCCCTTCTTTCTGGTTGTCGCAACCAGATGCTGGAGTCCAGGAGCCAGATGCCACCGTCGACGACGACCCCTACTACACCGGAGGTGCCTACTACTACGTGCTGCCCGCTGACGACGACCTGGAGTAGTTTAGAAGGATCCCAGGCAGGAGGCCTGCGCCTCTTTCGATCTGTATCCCAGTTTGTGCTAGCCTTCTTAAGGCAAACTTGTTTAACTTATGTCTGTACTCAGATATTGTTGCTTCCGCTGACTCGTCTATGATCGAGCACCTGTATTCGAGCCCTCGAGGCCCCTGGCTTGTATGCCTTATATATGTTTTAGAGTTGTGTTGTGATATCTTCCCGTGAGTCCCTGATCTTGATCGTACACATTTGCGTGCATGATTAGTGTACGATTGAATCGAGGGCGTCATAAGTTCGTATCAGAGCCGACTGCCTGTAGGAATCCCCCTTCCACACTCCTTGGCCGAAGTCGAGTCTAGACATTACAAAAACTTTTACTAACTTGGCTGTGTGCCTTACGGGCCCACGTCGCCATTGGGTGGTATTAGGATCTTTTACTCCTCGACCTTTACTCTGGGACTCTGAACTCTTTTCTACTCGGGTTAAACGAATTTACTAACTCTGACATTAGGATCCCGTTACCACGTTCACCCCGAAGTTGGATAAGCCATAGTTATTCTGTAGGATAGCATTTTGAATAGTGCCCATGTTGTCATTTGACTCCATTGAAACATCTTTGTTTTCAGATGGAACCCACGAGGCAGGTCGTGCGCCACACTGCGGCCATTGGTGCCTCAGGATCACCTGCTGTGCTAGCTGATATGATGACCTATCTGGGTTATCGCTGGCACCCTGAGTACACCGTCTACGAGGAGTACCAGGACTTTAACCAGGAGCAGTACCGTGCCATCGTCCACCTCTACTCTCGGGAGTATGAGTCCACTACCGTGCTGCACACCGCTCATGGTGTTGGAGTGACCATCGAGATGGCAGTCCACGATGCTGCTCATGCTGCTCTGACACGTCTTCGTGGAGAGTATCAGGCGTTGGACACTTCCCCTTTCAGACACATTCCTATCGCATCTGACGTTGGCGCGGAGGGATACTACACTGCCGCCTACTCCACCGTCACCCGAGAGCCCTTCCACCATCAGCGCCTGGTTCTGCATGCTGATGGGCTGGACCGAGCTAACAGAGCTCTTCGCCACGAGTTGTACACCACTCGTCAGCACCTTTACAGGGCTCTGACGCGGTTGCACCCCTTTGTCCGGTCTGGACAGCTGCCGTGTTCTGCGATCTACCCAGCCAGGACCGTGATGCCCCACGGGGTCGGATGGCCAGAGGTGGGAGGCTACTCTCCCGCACTTGGTCCTCTTCTGCCACCTGAGCGTCGGGTTCTACACCAGAGTATCCGCGGCCCCCAGGCCACTGACGTGGAGGACTATCCGTTGCCTCACTACCAGCTGTCAGGTTACAGCTACCTTCACAGTACCTCCTGGGACTGATGTAGTCTTGCTCATTAGTCTTAGATGCACTCGCGAGCCTGCGTGCCGCCTATGATGACTTAATCTATGTACTGAACTCTGTGTACTGAACTCTATGTCCGACCCCTTTTGTAAGTTATGCCGACTATCTATGTGGTATCTGTCGTGCTCCTTTCATTATGCATGTTTCATCATGAATGACTCTTGTCTATGCAAATTTCTCAATACTGAACTACCCCTGTTATATATTAACAGGATGGTTAGACCAGCTGGTCGTGGTCGTGGTGGCAACTTCCCACCACCGCCTGAGTACATGGCTGGTATGATCCAACAGCTTGAGATGAATCGCCAGTTCATGGAAAACATGATGGCTCAGTTTCCTCGCCCCAATATGAACCAGCATCCAAACACAACAACTCTGCAGGATTTCATACGCCTCAACCCAAGTGTGTACCGCAGCTCAACCCAGCCGCTGGATGCTGATGACTGGCTCCGTGATATCACCTATGAGATGGAGTCTGCTGATGTAGCCCCTGCCAGCTATGTCACTTTTGCTTCATTCTTTCCAAAGGTACCCGCAGCGCAATGGTGGGACAGCCACAGGCGTACTCTGCCAGTTGGGACAATCATCTCCTGGTCAGACTTTCAGGCTGCCTTCCGTGCCCGCTTCATTCCTCAGGGAGTCATGGACAGGAAGAAGCGTGAGTTTCGCAACCTCACCCAAGGCAACAAGACTGTTGAAGCTTATCAGCGGGAGTTTCTGGACTTATCCCGCTATGCTGAAGAAGACATTGCAACTGATGCTCGCAGACAGGAGAAGTTCCGTGAAGGCCTTCAAGCTAACATCAAGCTCGCACTTCTAGTGCATGACTTTGCCGATTTCGCCACCTTGGTGAACAAGGCCATCAATGTCGAGACTGGTCTGCAGGAACACCAAAGCTCTCAAAGGCGCAACCGTGACACGGGCTCATCTTCGGGCCCGCCCTCGCAGAAGCGTAAGATATGGATCCCGAACAGCATGTACCGTCCAAATGCACCTGCCCCAAGGCAGTCTTATGCTGCACCTCGTCTGCCTACTGCTCCAACTAGGCAGCCAAGACTTCCAGCTCCACCACCCGGAGCACCTGTTCCCACACCCAATAATGGTCTGTGCTACAAGTGTGGTCAACCAGGTCACCTTGCCAGGAACTGCTATCAGAATCAAAAACAGAATCAACTGGCCCTTCCAGCTACTGGCCGTGGAAACAACCAGGCCCGCAACAACAATGCCAAGCCTTATGGCCTTGTTCATGCCAACCACATTGATTTGAATGAAGCTCAAGACCAGCCTGCTACTGTGATGGGTACACTCCTCGTAAATTCAGTACCAGCATCCGTTTTATTTGATACAGGTGCATCGCATTCATTCATGTCCGAAGATTTTGCATACAAGCACGATGTTAAATTTGAGCAGATGAACACTTCGGTAGTGGTAAAAACCACCGCGGGACAATGTCAGACCTCCATGGTTGGCATTGACGTCCCTGTGGAAATCGAAGGGTTGGAGTTTCGTGTCTCGCCCATTATACTGAAGTCGTCTAACATTGACCTCATTCTGGGAATGGATTGGTTAAAGGCGCATACTGCTTCTATCGTTTGCGCCACTTAGACCGTCCATCTGCTACACCCTTCCGATGAAATAATTAGCTACGATGCTCATCTGGTTCGGAATGCCGAGGCCAGACTTTATGCCTTAAACGCATTGAACGCTGCACCACTCGAGGGCATTGAAAACATTCCCGTCGTGCGTGAATTCCTAGACGTCTTTCCTGAAGAACTCCCAGGGATTCCCCCTGCTAGAGCTGTCGAATTCGTCATCGACTTGAAACCAGGCACCACTCCTATAGCCAAGCGACCCTACAAGATGCCGCCGCATGAACTCCTTGAGCTTAAGGAGGAAATCGATAAATCTCTTCGAAGTGGTTTCATTCGCCCAAGTTGCTCTCCTTGGGGAGCACCTTCTCTCTTTGTCAAGAAGAAAGATGGGACAAACCGATTGGTCCAAGACTACCGTCCTATAAACCAAGCTACCATTCAGAATAAGTATCCTCTTCCTCGGATCAATGATCTGTATGATCAATTGGCTGGTTCATCAGTGTTCTCTAAACTCGACTTGAGGTTGGGTTACCACCAGATCCGTGTTCGTAAGGAGGATATCCCCAAGACCGCATTCGTGACTCGATACGGATCTTACGAGTACACCGTCATGTCTTTCGGCTTAACCAATGCTCCAGCCACCTTCTCTCACCTGATGAACTATATATTCATGGATTACCTCGACAAGTTCGTCGTGGTTTATCTGGATGATATTCTGGTATTTTCCAAGAACGAAGAGGAACATGCTGAACATCTTCGCCTCATGCTGGAAAAGCTACGAGAGCATCAACTTTATGCCAAGTTCTCCAAATGTGAATTCTGGCTTCCCGAAGTAACCTATCTCGGGCATGTCATCTCTAAAGATGGTATTGCCGTCAACCCTGAATGAGTCCAGGCTATTCTTGATTGGACTCCTCCGAAGAATGTTAAGCAAGTCAGAAGTTTTCTCGATCTCACCAGCTATTGCCGTCGATTCGTCGAGAACTTCTCCAAGATCGCCAGGCCCCTGACTAACCTATTGCATAAGGGCGTCAAGTTCCACTGGACAGACAAATGTCAGGAAAGCTTCCAGGCACTCAAAGACAAGTTGACTTCTGCCCCAGTACTAGCTCCACCTGATACTAAGAAGGACTTCGTCATTTACTGCGACGCTTCCCGTCAAGGATTAGGCTGTGTCCTAATGCAGGAGCGCAAAGTGATTGCCTATGCCTCTCGACAACTGCGCCCTCACGAAGAGAACTACCCAGTTCACGACCTCGAGCTTGCTGCTGTTATCCATTCACTGAAACAGTGGCGACATTACCTTCTCGGTAATCGTTGCGAGATCTTCACCGACCATCAAAGTCTGAAGTATCTGTTTACTCAACCAGACCTGAACCTCCGTCAGCAGAGATGGATGGAGACTGTTGCAGACTTTGATATGGGTATTTCCTATACACCAAGCAAGGCCAATGTAATGGTTGATGCCTTGAGCCGCAAGTCTTACTGCAACCACCTCCAGGTTCACAAAGTTCAGCCCTCACTTGTTGAAGAATTCAGAAAGCTAAACCTCCAAATTGTTCCTCCGGGTGCACTCGCTCCCCCTCCTCCGGAGTTCCGCAAGATGAATCTCCGTGTTGTTTCCCAGGGTTGCCTCTATACCCTGGCTGTTGAACCCGATCTCGTGGGCACCATAAAGACAATGCAGGGATTTGACTCTGAAGTCTACAAGATTAAGCAAGATCTCAAAGAAGGAAGTCCCTCATCCTTCACTATTGCTGATGATGGCGCCTTGTACTTCAAAGGCCGCCTAGTGGTGCCGTGTAAGAAGGAAAACCTGAATATGACTCAGGAGGTTATGAAAGAAGCTCATGATACGCCTCTATGTATCCATCCTGGTAGTACGAAGATGTATCAAGACATTCGTCAGAGATTCTGGTGGTCTAACATGAAGCAAGACATTGCTCGTTATGTTGCTGAATGTGACGTTTGCCGTCGTATCAAAGCAGAACATCAAAGGCCTGCTGGAACTCTGCAACCTATCTCTATTCCTGAATGGAAATGGGACCATGTTGAAATGGACTTCGTTACTGGATTTCCCAAATCGCAAAAGGGTAATGATGCTATTCTTGTCGTCATTGACCGACTTTCTAAGGTGGCACATTTTCTGGCGGTCAAAGAAACGATCACTGCTAGTCAGCTTGCAACTCTCTACATGTCCAGAATTGTTTCACTTCACGGTATTCCACTGGTTATCAGTTCAGACCGTGGCAGTTTATTCACTTCAAGATTCTGGGAAAGTTTCCAAGAAGCCATGGGCACTCATCTGTCTTTCAGCACTGCTTTTCATCCTCAGTCACAAGGGCAAGTTGAACGCGTCAACCAAGTTCTCGAAGACATGCTTCGAGCTTGTGTTATTTCCTTTGGCAAGAAATGGGAGGAATATCTCCCGTATGCTGAGTTCTCTTATAATAATAGCTATCAAGCTAGTCTGAGGATGGCCCCCTTCGAAGTGTTATATGGACGAAAGTGCCGAACCCCTCTGAACTGGTTAGAAACTGGGGAACGTACACTCTTCGGTCCGGATATTATCCAACATGCCGAAGAACAAGTCCGCATTATTCGCGAGAATCTCAAGACTGCTCAGTCACGTCAGAAGAGTCAGTATGACCGTCATCATAAATACATGGTCTATCAACCTGGCGAAAAGGCCTATCTTCGCGTTACACCAATGAAGGGTGCTCACCGCTTCGGGATCAAGGGCAAGCTAGCTCCTCGCTATATTGGCCCATTCACTATTCTGGAAAGGCGTGGAAAAGTGGCATATCAACTGGAGCTTCCGTCGAACCTTTCTCAGGTTCACGATGTGTTCCACGTGTCACAACTCCGACGCTGCTTCAAGGACCCAATCCGAGCAGTGGACCATGAAGTGCTCGAATTGCAACAGGATCTCTCCTATAAAGAGAATCCGGTCCGCATTCTCGACCAAGCTGAACGCCGCACACGTCAGAAGGCGATCAAGTTCCTCAAGGTCCAGTGGTCGAATCACTCTGAAGACGAAGCCACCTGGGAACGCGAGGATCGCCTTCGTGATGAATACCCCGCACTGTTTCCTTCTACCTCCTAAATCTCGGGACGAGATTTCTTGTAGTGGAGGAGATTTGTAACGCCCGGATAATCATGCTACAGTAAACTCACGTTGATGGTGCCACGTCACCTCTGTCACTGTAGTTAATCTCAGGTTAATTCAAAACTGTTTTGAAATTCAAATGCAAGTTAATGATAACAATAAAAGTTTCCAAAAATTAAGACTAAAATGTTCGGTGATTGTCAAATATTACAAAGGTAATTGTGGTGAGGTAAACACATTTTTATAAAAGGCCTAAATAGTTTAGAATGATTTAAAACAGAAAGAAAA
>NC_041385.1:774112480-774121134 GCF_002162155.2 Triticum dicoccoides
GGACCTCCCACACGGAGCTCCTCCTCGCCTCGGCACCGCTCGGGTAGCCCCGTGCCGGCCGCGCCCCTTATCGCCACCACCGAGCCACGGCCCCGGCGAGCACGCCCGCGCCCGAGGGCCGCTGTCACCGCCACGCCGGGTTGCGCACTGCTGCACCCCGCGCCTCCCTCTCGCCCCGTCCCTGGCCACGCCCCCTGCGCCCCGTAGCCCCGTTCCCGCAACCTCCCGAACGCCACCACCGCCTCCGCTCCCCGCCGGCGAAGATTCCGGCCATTACGGCCCGCGCCACCATCACGGTTGGATGCGGCCCAGCCCCACCCTTCGAACGCGCCCGAACAGGGCTCGAATGGCGCGCCATAGCGCGATTCCGGCCATCTCCGGCGTTCGGCCGCCGCGGATGGCCTTGCCGGCGTTGCTCCGGCGCCGGCGCTGACCTGGCACCGACGTGGCCCGCCTCTGGGTCGCTGCCCGTGGCCCCCCTGGACTCGGTTGACCACGTTGACCGTGGTCAACAATGCTGACTGGGCACTCAGTGCCACTGACCACAGGGTCCCACCCCAGAACGCTTAAAAAAATAATAAAAAAATAAAAAATTAAAATAAATAAATAAATAAGATAAATAAAAATAGTAAATATGATTAATAAAAATAAAAATGATTTATTAAAATTAATTATTAATTAATTAATTGATTAAGTAGTTAATTAAGTTAATTAATCCTGATTAGATTAACATAATCACTAATTAATTTAACTAATCTATAATTAAACTAAACAGAGAATGACAGGTGGGTCCCACTGGACCCACATGTCAGGTTGACCAAGTCAACTCTGTTGACTGCTGATGTCAGCATGACATCATGCTGATGTCATTAATCTGTTTTCCGAATTAATTAAATAATTAAATAAATTCCAGAAATTAATAAAATCTTTAGAAAATCATATCTTTTAATCCGTAACTCGGATTAAAATATTTTCAACATGAAAGTTGCTCAGAACGACGAGACGATTCCGGATACGCAGTCCGTTCGTCCGCCACACACCCCTAACCTATCGAACTCGCAACTTTTCCCCTCCGGTTCATCTGTCCAAAAACGCGAAACACCGGGAATACTTTTCCGGATGTTTCCCCCCTTCGTCGGTATCACCTACTACCGCGATTGGGCGCACCTAGCATCGTTACTTGTCATGTCATGCATCGATATGCATTTGTTTGCATTGTATTCATTTTTTCTTCCCCCTCTTCTCTCCGGTAGACTACGCGACCGACGCTGCTGCTGCCCAGTTCGACTATGGAGTTGACGACCCCTCCTTCTTGCCAGAGCAATCAGGCAAGCCCCCCCCTTGATCACCAGATATCGCCTATTCTACTCTATACTGCTTGCATTAGAGTAGTGTAGCATGTTACTGCTTTCCGTTGATCCTATTCTGATGCATAGCCTGACACTGTTGCTACACCTGTTGATACCTTACCTGCAATCCTAAATGCTTAGTATAGGATGCTAGTTTATCATCATTGGCCCTACATTCTTGTCAGTCTGCCTTGCTATACTATTGGGCCGTGATCACTCGGGAGGTGATCACGGGTATATACTATACATACATACATACTATACAGATGGTGACAGCTCGAAGAGTACCCGCGAGTGATTCACGGATTGGGGGCTGAAAGGACCTTTGTCCCGATGGCCCTCTGTGTGGATCTTTGTGGCGGAGCGACAGGGCAGGTTGAGACCGCCTAGGAGAGAGGTGGGCCTGGCCCTGTTCGGCGTTCGCGGACACTTAACACGCTTAACGACATCTTGGTATTTGATCTGAGTTGGCTACGAGCCTATACGCACTAACCATCTACGCGGGAGTAGTTATGGGTATCCCGACGTAGTGGTATCAGCCGAAGCACTTCGTGACGTCAGCGACTGAGCGGCGCGCGCCGGGTTGGACTGCGTTAACGCAACTTCCTTTGTAATGGAGGTTGCTAGGTCTGCTCACCGGCCGCGTACGCAACGTGCAGGTGTGCTCAGGACGATGGGCCCAGACCCCTGCGCGCTTAGGTTTAGACCGGCCTGCTGGCCTCTCCGTTGAGCCTAGGTGGGGCTGCGACGTGTTGATCTTCCGAGGCCGGGCATGACCCAGGAAAGTGTGTCCGGCCAAATGGGATCGAGCGTGTTGGGTTATGTGGTGCACCCCTGCAGGGAAGTTAATCTATTCGAATAGCCGTGATCTTTGGTAACAGGACGACTTGGAGTTGTACCTTGACCTTATGACAACTAGAACCGGATACTTAATAAAACACACCCTTCCAAGTGCCAGATACAACCGGTGGTCGCTCTCCCTCAGGGATACGAGGGGAGGATCGCCGGGTAGGATATGCTATGCGATGCTACTTGGAGGACTTCGACCTACCCTCTTCTGCCTGTTGCAAGACGAAGGTGACCAGAAGCGTAGTCTTCGATAAGACTAGCTATTCCCCCTTATTCTGGCATTCTGCAGTTCAGTCCACTGATATGGCCCTTTACACATATACCCATGCATATGTAGTGTAGTTCCTTGCTTGCGAGTACTTTGGATGAGTACTCACGGTTGCTTTCTCCCCCCTTTTTTCCCCCTTTCCCTTCTTTCTGGTTGTCGCAACCAGATGCTGGAGTCCAGGAGCCAGACGCCACCGTCGACGACGACCCCTACTACACCGGAGGTGCCTACTACTACGTGCTGCCCGCTGACGACGACCTGGAGTAGTTTAGGAGGATCCCAGGCAGGAGGCCTGCGCCTCTTTCGATCTGTATCCCAGTTTGTGCTAGCCTTCTTAAGGCAAACTTGTTTAACTTATGTCTATAGTCAGATATTGTTGCTTCCGCTGACTCGTCTATGATCGAGCACCTGTATTCGAGCCCTCGAGGCCCCTGGCTTGTATTATGATGCTTGTATGCCTTATTTATGTTTTAGAGTTGTGTTGTGATATCTTCCCATGAGTCCCCGATCTTGATCGTACACATTTGCGTGCATGATTAGTGTACGATTGAATCGGGGGCGTCACACAAGAGCATAACAGGACAACAGGCAGATCTAGATGTGTGCTAACGCGGTGCTACACGTTATCGGCAAAGGGGGATAACATCCAGAAATGTTTCCCCAGGTTTAGCATTTTCGAACAAACGAACCGGAGGGGAAAGGTTCCATGTTCGCTATGCTAGGAGTGTGTGGCGGACGAACGGAGGGTGTAACCGGATTCGTCTCGTCGTTCTGAGCAACTTTCATGTTGAAAATATTTTAATCCAAGTTACGGATTAAAAGATATGATTTTCTAAAGATTTTATTAATTTCTGGAATTTAATTAAATTTTTTTAAATTAATTCGAAAATGGATTTATGACATCAACATGATGTCATGTTGACGTCAGCAGTCAACAGGGTTGACTGGTCAACCTGACCAGTGGGTCCCACTGGTGAGTGACACATTTTAATTAAACATTTTAATTACCCTAATTAGTATTAATTAGGAGGGGTGGGCCCACTGTCATACTACTTAATCAACTAACTAACAGATCAGGTTAATTAGGTAACTAATGTGTAATTAGTTTAATTAGTTGTTTAGTTTAGTTAATCAAAATTAATTAAGTTAATTATTTCTTTAATTACTTAATTAATTATATTTTTATTTTTATTTTTAATTTTTAGTTCCATTTTTTTATAAACGTTCTGGGCGCTGGGGCCCACGTGTAAGTGGTCCAGGGCCTTGCGGGCACACGGACGCGGGTGGGCGCCGGGACCCGGCTGGGCACCCGAGCGGGGCAAGCCGGCGCAGCCATCTCCGGCGATGGCCGGAGCGGTGGGCGGGCTCGGCAGAGGCGCCGCTTCGAGTGGAGCAGCGGCAGCGGGCAAGGGACGGCGCCGGCGTGGCCGCGGCGGCAGCAGCAGGCGCCGCCAGAGTGGGGGCGCGCAGGAGGATGGAGAGGTGCGCATGGGGTTGGTCGGGGGCGCGGGAAGACGTGGACACGGCGTGTGTGTACAGGGGCGCGGAGGACCATGGTGAGGCGCAGGGCCGAGCGCGGTCGGCGTGCGGTGGACGGCACCGGCGACAGATAACGAGGGGAGAGGGGGAGGACGGGGCTCACCGAGCCCTGTAGTTGAGCAAAGCCTGCTCGAGGAGGAGTCGGGGCTGGTGCGACGTGGCGGAGGAGTTCCTGGCGACGAGCAGCGACGGTAGGGTGGTCCGGCGATGGCGTGGTGGTTCCAGGGTGAGGGCACCTCTGGGCGGCGGCGATCCGGTGACGGGGCCGTGGGTGGTGGTTCAGGCCAGGGTGGTGGAGGCCACGCGGGGAGGCGAGGTGGCGGAGGAGGTGGCATCGGGCTCGGGCATCGTTGCCGTCCTGGCACAGTCGTCGCAGCGAGGTGAGCGCCCTCCTCTCGATCCCGATCCAATCGGGGGAGAGGGAGGGGATATTTTCGGGGGAATGGGGGGTAGCGGCCGGTTAGGGTTTGGGTAGTGGGGATATGGGGAGTGGGGGTGCCCGGTTGGGCCAGTTGGGCCGGCCTGGCCAACGGATGGGCCAGCTGGGCCAGTGGGGGGTTCCTTTCTATTTTTTTTGTTTTTTAGTTTGTTTTCTGTTTCTGTATTTTCCTTCCTTTATTTATTTTCTTTTCTGTTTCAATTCATTTTAAGTATTTGGGGTCTTTTATAAAAGCATGGGTCCCACACCATAAACTTCTAGGTATTTATTTGCACACCTCGAACATTTTTGTTTTAATTTTTGAAAACTTTTGTTGTTTGCCAAATTTTGAATTTGAATTTTAATCAGTTACCAACTAACGTGGGATTTGCGACAGTAATCGAAGTGACGTGGCATCATTAGCAGAGGTTACTGTAGCTTGATTATCCGGGCGTCACACATAGTTTCTGCAAATATTTACAACATGGAAATTATTATTCAAACATGACAGCTGGATATATTAGTGGCAAATGTAGAACTAGCTAGCTAATATAATCACAATAAGGAATCATATTAGTGGCCTCGACGCTGCTTCTCTAGGGTTTGGGGTGGCCTCGGCAACGCTTCAAGGGTTTGGGGTGGCCTCGACAATGCTTCAAGGGTTTGGGGTGGCCTCGACGACAACGCTCTTTTAACTTGGTAAATTTGGGTGGCCTCGAGAGAGTTTGTCGGGTAGGGGCGCGGCGGGTGGGGGTAGGAGACCAACATCGTTTTTTCTAGGGTTTGGGTGTCCTCGAGAGTTTTGGTCGAGCAAGAGGGCCGAGGGGGATGCTTCCGTGGTATAAGTTATCATGGTCGAGAGGGGGTATATATATCGACCGCCCCTCATGTCGACGTTATCCGGGAGGGGGTTATATCGACAACGATGCGACATACATACATGGGAAAATCATGTTATCAGGGAGGGGGTATATCGACCCCCCTCGTGTTCAAGTTATCGGGAGGGGGTATATTGTAAGAGGAAAAAAGAAGACAAACGAAGAAATAAAAAGAGTAGAAGAAGAAAGGAATAGAAGAGAAGCAATCGAATAAAAAAAAGAAGAAAAAAAGGAGAAGAAGAGAGGAATAGAGGAGAAAGAAGAAAAAAATAGAAATTTCTATTTTTTTCTTCTTTCTCCTCTATTCCTTTCTTCTCCTCCTCTTCTTTTTCTTCTTTTTTCCTCTTCTTATTTATTTCTCCTCTTCTTCCTCTCCTCTTCTTCTTTCTTCCTCTTCTTTTATTTTCTTTTTTCCTATCCCGTGGTATGCACGATAGAAAATTCAGGAAAAATTACATCTATGATCCCTCGATGTCCCCGCCTCTCTCATGAACAAAAACTATGAATAAAAAAACATCATGTTCTATGAACAAAAAATATCATATATTTCATCCACATCCATGCATACATCATATATATATATATATACGTGATCATCTATGAAAAAAATATCATATTCTATAAAAAAATCATCATATATATATGAACAAAAACAATTATGATAACAAGCATATATATCATCATATATATGAAAAAACAAGAATATACATATGAAAAAAACAAGCATATATATAAATGAAAAAAATGTTGGCCGGCCGGACCAAGTGAGGAGGACGGCGGGGGCGACGGCGACGATGGGGGCGGGGTAGGGGCAACGGGGGCGAGCCGGGGCAGCGCGTGTCGGGGCGGCGCACGTCGGGGCAGGGGAGCAGGCGACGGTGAGGGCACGGGCAATGGCGAGGGCATGGGCGATGACGACGGCGACGGCGGGGGCAGCAGGCAATGTCGGGGCAGCCTGGCCGCGTCGATTTCGTCGGCGTCGTCGGGGGCGGCAACTGCGAGATGAGAGTGGAAAATTCCTATGTGTGAACTTATATAGCAAGGCCTTTAGTCCCGGTTGGTGCTACGAACCGGGACTAAAGGGTGCATTATTCGGTTGGTGCCACCAACCGGGACCAAAGGCCTCTTTTCAGCGCCCAAAGGGCGGGAAGCAGATGCCTTTGGTTCCGGTTGGTGGCACCAACCGGGACTAAAGGGGCGGCATTGGTCCCGGTTGGTGCCACGAACCGGTACAAATGCACCCCCTTTAGTCCCGGTTGTTGCCAACAACCGGGACCAAAGACCCCTGTGCTGCCCGCGTCGCGGCCAAAGTTTAGTCCCACCTCGCTAGTTGAGAGGGGCGCGCAGTGGTTTATAAGCCCCACTACCGCACCCCTCTCGAGCTCCTCTTCATTCCAGGCTTATGGGCCTAATTGTTACTACTATGCCTGATAGGCCTTCTGGGCCTTCTGCGGGCCTGAATCCTGGCCCATGGATGGGTTTCTAGTCGTATTCAGGCCGTGGTGGCCCAGTTGGTGGCAATTTTTTTATTTTTTCCCAGTTTTTTTGTTTTCTTTTTTGTTTTATTTATTTTGTGTTGTTTCTACTTACAACAAAATACATATTTATTTTATTTTATTTTGTTTATAATTACTTATTAATTTTATTTTATGATAATCATTTTTGCTATTAAAGTTTCTAATAAAAAAATTTCTTTATGAAAATTCTTTTTGCTTTTAATGATTTTGAATAGAAAGTACTTTGAAATTTTAGTTGCATCAATTTTATATAATTTTAGTTTCAATAATACTAGAGGTTGCTTATAATGTTTTGAACAGAAACTACTTTGATAATTTTAGTTTCATAAATTTTATTTATGTTATTAAAGTTTTTTTTGTTTCTACTTATCTATTTTATTAAAGTTTATATTATTTGGTAAATTACTTATTTATTTTATATTATTTTGTTTCTGACTTCATTTGTTATTTTTCATGCATTTACTGATTATTTTGAGCTATCAGACCATGAAATTGAAAATCATTTGAAATGAACTCTGAAAAGGTTCCAAGTTGGCATGGTATCATCATTTCACCCACATAGCATGTGCAAGAAAGTAGAGAGGGTTACGGCAAAAACTGGGTGCACTTCGTGTGCAAAACGGATAATCTCTTTCGAAGTATCAGAGTTTCATACGGAAACTCGTCTGTTACAAAGGGATTTGATTTTTTTGAACTTATTTGAACTCCATTGTTTTTCTGTGTTCAAAGTGCACCATTCAAAGCCAAATCATCAATTTACAACCCTTTCTGACTTCATTTGTTATTTTTCATGCATTTACTGATTATTTTGAGCTATAAGACCATGAAATTGAAAAGCATTTGAAATGAACTCTGAAAAGGTTCCAAGTTAGCATGGTATCATCATTTCACCCACATAGCATGTGCGAGAAAGTAGAGTGGGTTACGGCAAAAGCTGGATGCACTTCATGTACAAAACGGACAATCTCTTTCGAAGTATCAGGGTTTCATATGGAAACTCGTCTTTTACAAAGGGATTACATTTTTTTGAACTTATTTGAACTCCCTTGTTTTTCTGTGTTCAAAATGCAGCATTCAAAGCCACATCATCAATTTACAACCCTTTCTGACTTCATTTGTTATTTTTCATGCATTTACTGATTATTTTGAGCTATAAGACCATGAAATTGAAAAGCATTTGAAATGAACTCTGAAAAGGTTCCAAGTTGGCATGATATCATCATTTCACCCATATATGCGAGAAAGTAGAGAGGGTTACGGCAAAAACTGGATGCACTTCGTGTACAAAACGGACAATCTCTTTCGAAGTATCAGAGTTTCATACGGAAACTCGTCTGTTACACTTATTTGAACTCCATTGTTTTTCTGTGTTCATAATGCAAGATTTAAAGCCAAATCATCAATTTACAATCCTTTCTGACTTCATTTGTTATTTTTCATGCATTTACTGATTATTTTGAGCTATAAGACCATGAAATTGAAAAGCATTTGAAATGAACTCTGAAAAGGTTCCAAGTTGGCATGGTATCATCATTTCACCCACATAGCATGTGCGAGAAAGTAGAGAGGGTTACGGCAAAAACTGGATGCACTACGTGTACACAACGGACAATCTCTTTCGAAGTATCAGAGTTTCATACGGAAACTCGTCTGTTAAACTTATTTGAACTCCATTGCTTTTCTGTGTTCATAATGCAAGATTTAAAGCCACATCATCAATTTACAACCCTTTCTGACTTCATTTGTTATTTTTCATGCATTTACTGATTATTTTGAGCTATAAGACCATGAATTGAAAAGCATTTGAAATGAACTCTGAAAAGGTTCCAAGTTGGC
>NC_041385.1:774121794-774123599 GCF_002162155.2 Triticum dicoccoides
GTACACAACGGACAATCTCTTTCGAAGTATCAGAGTTTCATACGGAAACTCGTCTGTTAAACTTATTTGAACTCCATTGTTTTTATGTGTTCAAAATGCACCATTCGAAGCCAAATCATCAATTTACAACCCTTTCTGACTTCATTTGTTCTTTTTCAGGCATTTACTGATTATTTTGAGCTATAAGACCATGAAATTGAAAAGCTTTTGAAATGAACTCTGAAAAGGTTCCAAGTAGGCATGGTATCATCATTTCACCCACATAGCATGTGCGAGAAAGTAGAGAGGGTTACGGCAAAAACTGGATGCACTTCGTGTACAAAACGGACAATTTCTTTCGAAGTATCAGGGTTTCATATGGAAACTCGTCTGTTACAAAGGGATTTCATTTTTTTAACTTATTTGAATTCCCTTGTTTTTCTGTGTTGAAAATTCACCATTCAAATCCACATCATCAATTTACAACCCTTTCTGACTTCATTTGTTATTTTTCATGCATTTACTGATTATTTTGAGCTATAAAACCATGAAATTGAAAAGCATTTGAAATGAACTCTGAAAAGGTTCCAAGTTGGCATGGTATCATCATTTCATCCACATAGCATGTGTGAGAAAGTAGAGAGGGTTACGGCAAAAACTGGATGCACTTCATGTACAAAACGGAAAATTTCTTTCGAAGTATCAGGGTTTCATATGGAAACTTGTCTCTTACAAAGTGATTTCATTTTTTTTAACTTATTTGAACTCCCTTATTTTTCTGTGTTGAAAATGCACCATTCAAAGCCACATCATCAATTTACAACCCTTTCTGACTTCATTTGTTATTTTTCATGCATTTACTGATTATTTTGAGCTATAAGACCATGAAATTGAAAAGCATTTGAAATGAACTCTGAAAAGGTTCCAAGTTGGCATGGTATCATCATTTCACCCACATACCATGTGCGAGAAAGTAGAGAGGGTTACGGCAAAAACTGGATGCACTTCGTGTACAAAACGGACAATTTCTTTCGAAGTATCAGGGTTTCATATGGAAACTTGTCTCTTACAAAGTGATTTCATTTTTTTGAACTTATTTGAACTCCCTTATTTTTCTGTGTTGAAAATGCACCATTCAAAGCCACATCATCAATTTACAACCCTTTCTGACTTCATTTGTTATTTTTCATGCATTTACTGATTATTTTGAGCTATAAGACCATGAAATTGAAAAGCATTTGAAATGAACTCTGAAAAGGTTCCAAGTTGGCATGATATCATCATTTCACCCATATAGCATATGCGAGAAAGTAGAGAGGGTTACGGCAAAAACTGGATGCACTTCGTGTACAAAACGGACAATCTCTTTCGAAGTATCAGAGTTTCATACGGAAACTCGTCTGTTACACTTATTTGAACTCCATTGTTTTTCTGTGTTCATAAGGCAAGATTTAAAGCCAAATCATCAATTTACAATCCTTTCTGACTTCATTTGTTATTTTTCATGCATTTACTGATTATTTTGAGCTATAAGACCATGAAATTGAAAAGCATTTGAAATAAACTCTGAAAAGGTTCCAAGTTGGCATGGTATCATCATTTCACCCACATAGCATGTGCGAGAAAGTAGAGAGGGTTACGGCAAAAACTGGATGCACTACGTGTACACAACGGACAATCTCTTTCGAAGTATCAGAGTTTCATACGGAAACTCGTCTGTTAAACTTATTTGAACTCCATTGCTTTTCTGTGTTCATAATGCAAGATTTAAAGCCACATCATCAATTTACAACCCTTTCTGACTTCATTTGTTATTTTTCTTGCAT
>NC_041385.1:774123609-774130319 GCF_002162155.2 Triticum dicoccoides
GTTCTTTTTCAGGCATTTACTGATTATTTTGAGCTATAAGACCATGAAATTGAAAAGCTTTTGAAATGAACTCTGAAAAGGTTCCAAGTAGGCATGGTATCATCATTTCACCCACATAGCATGTGCGAGAAAGTAGAGAGGGTTACGGCAAAAACTGGATGCACTTCGTGTACAAAACGGACAATTTCTTTTGAAGTATCAGGGTTTCATATGGAAACTCGTCTGTTACAAAGGGATTTCATTTTTTTTAACTTATTTGAATTCCCTTGTTTTTCTGTGTTGAAAATTCACCATTAAAAGCCACATCATCAATTTACAACCCTTTCTGACTTCATTTGTTATTTTTCATGCATTTACTGATTATTTTGAGCTATAAAACCATGAAATTGAAAAGCATTTGAAATGAACTCTGAAAAGGTTCCAAGTTGGCATGGTATCATCATTTCAGCCACATAGCATGTGCGAGAAAGTAGAGAGGGTTACGGCAAAAACTGGATGCACTTCGCGTACAAAACGGACAATCTCTTTCGAACTATCAGAGTTTCATACGGAAACTCGTTTGTTACACTTATTTGAACTCCATTGTTTTTCTGTGTTCATAATGCACCATTTAAAGCCAAATCATCAATTTACAACCCTTTGTGACTTCATTTATTATTTTTCATGAATTTACTGATTATTTTGAGCTATAAGACCATGAAATTGAAAAGCATTTGAAATGAACTCTGAAAAGGTTCCAAGTAGGCATGGTATCATCATTTCACCCACATAGCATGTGCGAGAAAGTAGAGAGGGTTACGGCAAAAACTGGATGCACTTCGTGTACAAAACGGAAAATTTCTTTCGAAGTATCAAGGTTTCATATGGAAACTCGTCTGTTACCAAGGGATTTCATTTTTTTTAACTTATTTGAATTCCCTTGTTTTTCTGTGTTCAAAATGCACCATTCAAAGCCACATCATCAATTTATAACCCTTTCTGACTTCATTTGTTATTTTTTCATGCATTTACTGATTATTTTAAGCTATAAGACCATGAAATTGAAAAGCATTTGAAATGAACTCTGAAAAGGTTCCAAGTTGGCATGGTATCATCATTTCACCCACATACCATGTGCGAGAAAGTAGAGAGGGTTACGGCAAAAACTGGATGCACTTCGTGTACAAAACGGACAATTTCTTTCGAAGTATCAGGGTTTCATATGGAAACTTGTCTCTTACAAAGTGATTTCATTTTTTTGAACTTATTTGAACTCCCTTTATTTTTCTGTGTTGAAAATGCACCATTCAAAGCCACATCATCAATTTACAACCCTTTCTGACTTCATTCGTTATTTTTCATGCATTTATTGATTATTTTGAGCTATAAAACCATGAAATTGAAAAGCATTTGAAATGAACTCTGAAAAGGTTCCAAGTTGGCATGGTATCATCATTTCAGCCACATAGCATGTGCGAGAAAGTAGAGAGGGTTACGGCAAAAACTGGATGCACTTCGTGTACAAAACGGACAATCTCTTTCGAAGTATCAGGGTTTCATATGGAAACTCGTCTGTTACAAAGGGATTTCATTTTTTTAACTTATTTGAACTCCCTTGTTTTTCTGTGTTCAAAATGCACCATCAAAGCCACATCATCAATTTACAAACCTTTCTGACTTCATTTGTTATTTTTCATGCATTTACTGATTATTTTGAGCTATAAGACAATGAAATTGAAAAGCATTTGAAATGAACTCTGAAAAGGTTCCAAGTTGGCATGGTAGCATCATTTCACCCACATAGCATGTGCGAGAAAGTAGAGAGGGTTACGGCAATAACTGGATGCACTTCGTGTACAAAACGGACAATCTCTTTCGAAGTATCAGAGTTTCATACAGAAACTCGTCTGTTACACTTATTTGAACTCCATTGTTTTTCTGTGTTCATAATGCACCATTTAAAGCCAAATCATCAATTTACAACCCTTTCTGACTTCATTTGTTATTTTCATGCATTTACTGATTATTTTGAGCTATAAGACCATGAAATTGAAAAGCATTTGAAATGAACTCTGAAAAGATTCCAACTTGGCATGGTATCATCATTTCACCCACATAGCATGTGTGAGAAAGTAGAGAGGGTTATGGCAAAAACTAGATGCACTTCGTGTACAAAACGGACAATCTCTTTCGAAGTATCAGGGTTTCATATGGAAACTCGTCTTTTAGAAAGGGATTTCATTTTTTTGAACTTATTTGAACTCCCTCATTTTTCTGTGTTCAAAATGCACCATTCAAAGCCACATCATCAATTTACAACCCTTTCTGACTTCATTTGTTATTTTTCATGCATTTACTGATTATTTTGAGCTATAAGACCATGAAATTGAAAAGCATTTGAAATAAACTCTGAAAAGGTTCCAAGTTGGCATGGTATCATCATTTCACCCACATAGCATGTGCGAGAAAGTAGAGAGGGTTACGGCCAAAACTGGATGCACTTCCTGTACAAAACGGACAATCTCTTTCGAAGTATCAGAGTTTCATACGGAAACTCGTCTGTTACACTTATTTGAACTCCATTGTTTTTCTGTGTTGAAAATGCACCATTCAAAGCCAAATCATCAATTTACAACCCTTTCTAACTTCATTTGTTATTTTTCATGCATTTACTGATTATTTTGAGCTATAAGACCATGAAATTGAAAAGCATTTGAAATGAACTCTGAAAAGGTTCCAAGTAGGCATGGTATCATCATTTCACCCACATATCATGTGAGAGAAAGTACAGAGGGTTACGGAAAAACTGGATGCACTTCGTGTACAAAACGGACAATTTCTTTCGAAGTATCAGGGTTTCATATGGAAACTCGTCTGTTACAAAGGGATTTCATTTTTTTAACTTATTTGAATTCCCTTGTTTTTCTGTGTTGAAAATGCACCATTCAAAGCCACATCCTCAATTTACAACCCTGTCTGACTTCATTTGTTATTTTTCATGCATTTACTGATTATTTTGAGCTATAAAACCATGAAATTGAAAAGCATTTGAAATGAACTCTGAAAAGGGTCCAAGTTGGCATGGTATCATCATTTCAGCCACACAGCATGTGCGAGAAAGTAGAGAGGGTTACGACAAAAACTGGATGCACTTCGTGTACAAAACGGACAATCTCTTTCGAAGTATCAGGGTTTCATATGGAAACTTGTCTGTTACAAAGTGATTTCATTTTTTTGAACTTATTTGAACTCCCAAATTTTTCTGTGTTGAAAATGCACCATTCAAAGCCACATCATCAATTTAAAACCCTTTCTGACTTCATTTGTTATTTTTCATGCATTTACTGATTATTTTGAGCTATAAGACCTTGAAATTGAAAAGCATTTGAAATGAACTCTGAAAAGGTTCCAAGTTGGCATGGTATCATAATTTCACCCACATAGCATGTGCGAGAAAGTAGAGAGGGTTACGGCAAAAACTGGATGCACTTCGAGTACAAAACGGACAATCTCTTTCGAAGTATCAGAGTTTCATACGGAAACTCGTCTGTTACACTTATTTGAACTCCATTGTTTTTCTGTGTTCATAATGCACCATTGAAAGCCAAATCATCAATTTACAACCCTTTCTGACTTCATTTATTATTTTTCATGCATTTACTGATTATTTTGAGCTATAAGACCATGAAATTGAAAAGCATTTGAAATTAACTCTGAAAAGGTTCCAAGTAGGCATGGTATCATCATTTCACCCACATAGCATGTGCGAGAAAGTAGAGAGGGTTACGACAAAAACTGGATGCACTTCGTGTACAAAATGGACAATTTCTTTCGAAGTATCAAGGTTTCATATGGAAACTCGTCTGTTACAAAGGGATTTCATTTTTTTAACTTATTTGAATTCCCTTGTTTTTCTGTGTTCAAAATGCACCATTCAAAGCCACATCATCAATTTACAACCCTTTCTGACTTCATTTGTTATTTTTTCATGCATTTACTGATTATTTTGAGCTATAAGACGATGAAATTGAAAAGCATTTGAAATGAACTCTGAAAAGGTTCCAAGTTGGCATGGTATCATCATTTCACCCACATAGCATGTGCGAGAAAGTAGAGAGGGTTACGGCAAAAACTGGATGCACTTCGTGTACAAAATGGACAATTTCTTTCGAAGTATCAGGGTTTCATATGTTAACTTGTCTCTTACAAAGTGATTTCATTTTTTTTGAACTTATTTGAACTCCCTTATTTTTCTGTGTTGAAAATGCACCATTCAAAGCCACATCATCAATTTACAACCCTTTCCGACTTCATATGTTATTTTTCATGCATTTACTGATTATTTTGAGCTATAAAACCATGAAATTGAAAAGCATTTGAAATGAACTCTGAAAAGGTTCCAAGTTGGCATGGTATCATCTATTCAGCCACATAGCATGTGCGAGAAAGTAGAGAGGGTTACGGCAAAAACTGGATGCACTTCATGTACAAAACGGACAATCTCTTTCGAAGTATCAGGGTTTCATATGGAAACTCGTCTGTTACAAAGGGATTTCATTTTTTTAACTTATTTGAACTCCCTTGTTTTTCTGTGTTCAAAATGCACCATTCAAAGCCACATCATCAATTTACAATCCTTTCTGACTTCATTTGTTATTTTTCATGCATTTACTGATTATTTTGAGCTATAAGACAATGAAATTGAAAAGCATTTGAAATGAACTCTGAAAAGGTTCCAAGTTGGCATGGTATCATCATTTCACCCACATAGCATGTGCGAGAAAGTAGAGAGGGTTACGGCAAAAACTAGATGCACTTCGTGTACAAAACGGACAATCTCTTTCGAAGTATCAGAGTTTCATATGGAAACTCGTCTGTTACACTTATTTGAACTCCATTGTTTTTCTGTGTTCATAATGCACCATTTAAAGCCAAATCATCAATTTACAAACCTTTCTGACTTCATTTGTTATTTTTCATGCATTTACTGATTATTTTGAGCTATAAGACCATGAAATTGAAAAGCATTTGAAATGAACTCTGAAAAGGTTCCAACTTGGCATGGTATCATCATTTCACCCACATAGCATGTGCGAGAAAGTAGAGAGTGTTACGGCAAAAACTTGATGCACTTCGTGTACAAAACGGACAATCTCTTTCGAAGTATCAGGGTTTCATATGGAAACTCGTCTTTTAGAAAGGGATTTCATTTTTTTGAACTTATTTGAACTCCCTTCTTTTTCTGTGTTCAAAATGCACCATTCAAAGGCACATCATCAATTTACAACCCTTTCTGACTTCATTTGTTATTTTTCATGCATTTACTGATTATTTTGAGCTATAAGACCATGAAATTGAAAAGCATTTGAAATGAACTCTGAAATGGTTCCAAGTTGGCATGGTATCATCATTTCACCCACATAGCATGTGCGAGAAAGTAGAGAGGGTTACGGCAAAAACTGGATGCACTTCCTGTACAAAACGGACAATCTCTTTCGAAGTATCAGAGTTTCATACGGAAACTCGTCTGTTACACTTATTTGAACTCCATTGTTTTTCTGTGTTGAAAATGCACCATTCAAAGCCACATCATAAATTTAAAACCCTTTCTGACTTCATTTGTTATTTTTCATGCATTTACTGATTATTTTGAGCTATAAGACCATGAAATTGAAAAGCATTTGAAATGAACTCTGAAAAGGTTCCAAGTTGGCATGGTATCATCATTTCACCCACATAGCATATGCGAGAAAGTTGAGAGGGTTACGGCAAAAACTGGATGCACTTCGAGTACAAAACGGACAATCTCTTTTGAAGTATCAGAGTTTCATACGGAAACTCGTCTGTTACACTTATTTGAACTCCGTTGTTTTTCTGTGTTCATAATGCACCATTGAAAGCCAAATCATCAATTTACAACCCTTTCTGACTTCATTTATTATTTTTCATGCATTTACTGATTATTTTGAGCTATAAGACCATGAAATTGAAAAGCATTTGAAATTAACTCTGAAAAGGTTCCAAGTAGGCATGGTATCATCATTTCACCCACATAGCATGTGCGAGAAAGTAGAGAGGGTTACGGCAAAAACTGGATGCACTTCGTGTACAAAATGGACAATTTCTTTCGAAGTATCAAGGTTTCATATGGAAACTCGTCTGTTACAAAGGGATTTCATTTTTTTTAACTTATTTGAATTCCCTTGTTTTTCTGTGTTCAAAATGCACCATTCAAAGCCACATCATCAATTTACAACCCTTTCTGACTTCATTTGTTATTTTTTCATGCATTTACTGATTATTTTGAGCTATAAGACCATGAAATTGAAAAGCATTTGAAATTAACTCTGAAAAGGTTCCAAGTTGGCATGGTATCATCATTTCACCCACATAGCATGTGCGAGAAAGTAGAGAGGGTTACGGCAAAAACTGGATGCACTTCGTGTACAAAACGGACAATCTCTTTCGAAGTATCAGAGTTTCATATGGAAACTCGTCTGTTACACTTATTTGAACTCCATTGTTTTTCTGTGTTCATAATGCACCATTTAAAGCCAAATCATCAATTTACAAACCTTTCTGACTTCATTTGTTATTTTTCATGCATTTACTGATTATTTTGAGCTATAAGACCATGAAATTGAAAAGCATTTGAAATGAACTCTGAAAAGGTTCCAACTTGGCATGGTATCATCATTTCACCCACATAGCATGTGCGAGAAAGTAGAGAG
>NC_041385.1:774130401-774130723 GCF_002162155.2 Triticum dicoccoides
AAAACTGGATGCACTTCCTGTACAAAACGGACAATCTCTTTCGAAGTATCAGAGTTTCATACGGAAACTCGTCTGTTACACTTATTTGAACTCCATTGTTTTTCTGTGTTGAAAATGCACCATTCAAAGCCACATCATAAATTTAAAACCCTTTCTGACTTCATTTGTTATTTTTCATGCATTTACTGATTATTTTGAGCTATAAGACCATGAAATTGAAAAGCATTTGAAATGAACTCTGAAAAGGTTCCAAGTTGGCATGGTATCATCATTTCACCCACATAGCATATGCGAGAAAGTTGAGAGGGTTACGGCAAAAACT
>NC_041385.1:774130733-774131996 GCF_002162155.2 Triticum dicoccoides
GATGCACTTCGAGTACAAAACGGACAATCTCTTTCGAAGTATCAGAGTTTCATACGGAAACTCGTCTGTTACACTTATTTGAACTCCATTGTTTTTCTGTGTTCATAATGCACCATTGAAAGCCAAATCATCAATTTACAACCCTTTCTGACTTCATTTATTATTTTTCATGCATTTACTGATTATTTTGAGCTATAAGACCATGAAATTGAAAAGCATTTGAAATTAACTCTGAAAAGGTTCCAAGTAGGCATGGTATCATCATTTCACCCACATAGCATGTGCGAGAAAGTAGAGAGGGTTACGGCAAAAACTGGATGCACTTCGTGTACAAAATGGACAATTTCTTTCGAAGTATCAAGGTTTCATATGGAAACTCGTCTGTTACAAAGGGATTTCATTTTTTTAACTTATTTGAATTCCCTTGTTTTTCTGTGTTCAAAATGCACCATTCAAAGCCACATCATCAATTTACAACCCTTTCTGACTTCATTTGTTATTTTTTTCATGTATTTACTGATTATTTTGAGCTATAAGACCATGAAATTGAAAAGCATTTGAAATGAACTCTGAAAAGGTCCCAAGTTGGCATGGTATCATCATTTCACCCACATAGCATGTGCGAGAAAGTAGAGAGGGTTACGGCAAAAACTGGATGCACTTCGTGTACAAAACGGACAATCTCTTTCGAAGTATCAGGGTTTCATATGTTAACTTGTCTCTTACAAAGTGATTTCATTTTTTTTGAACTTATTTGAACTCCCTTATTTTTCTGTGTTGAAAATGCACCATTCAAAGCCACATCATCAATTTACAACCCTTTCCGACTTCATATGTTATTTTTCATGCATTTACTGATTATTTTGAGCTATAAAACCATGAAATTGAAAAGCATTTGAAATGAACTCTGAAAAGGTTCCAAGTTGGCATGGGATCATCTATTCAGCCACATAGCATGTGCGAGAAAGTAGAGAGGGTTACGGCAAAAACTGGATGCACTTCATGTACAAAACGGACAATCTCTTTCGAAGTATCAGGGTTTCATATGGAAACTCGTCTGTTACAAAGGGATTTCATTTTTTTAACTTATTTGAACTCCCTTGTTTTTCTGTGTTCAAAATGCACCATTCAAAGCCACATCATCAATTTACAACCCTTTCTGACTTCATTTGTTATTTTTCATGCATTTACTGATTATTTTGAGCTATAAGACAATGAAATTGAAAAGCATTTGAAATGAACTCTGAAAAGGTTCCAAGTTGG
>NC_041385.1:774132996-774134390 GCF_002162155.2 Triticum dicoccoides
AACTCCCTTGTTTTTCTGTGTTCAAAATGCACCATTCAAAGCCACATCATCAATTTACAACGCTTTCTGACTTCATTTGTTATTTTTCATGCATTTACTGATTATTTTGAGCTATAAGACCATGAAATTGAAAAGCATTTGAAATGAACTCTCAAAAGGTTCCAAGTTGGCATGGTATCATCATTTCACCCACATAGCATGTGCGAGAAAGTAGAGAGGGTTACGGTAAAAACTGGATGCACTTCATGTACAAAACGGACAATCTCTTTCGAAGTATGAGAGTTTCATACAGAAACTCGTCTGTTACACTTATTTGAACTCCATTGTTTTTCTGTGTTCAAAATGCACCATTCAAAGCCAAATCATCAATTTACAACCCTTTATGACTTCATTTGTTATTTTTCATGCATTTACTGATTATTTTGAGCTATAAGACCATGAAATTGAAAATCATTTGAAATGAACTCTGAAGAGGTTCCAAGTTGGCATGGTATCATCATTTCACCCACATAGCATGTGCGAGAAAGTAGAGAGGGTTACGGCAAAAACTTGATGCACTTCGTGTACAAAACGGACAATTTCTTTCGACGTATCAGGATTTCATATGGAAACTTGTCTGTTACAAAGGGATTTCATTTTTTTGAACTTATTAGAACTCCCTTGTTTTTCTGTGTTGAAAATGCACCATTCAAAGGCACATCATCAATTTACAACCCTTTCTGACTTCATTTGTTATTTTTCATGCATTTACTGATTATTTTGAGCTATAAGACCATGAAATTGAAAATCATTTGAAATGAACTCTGAAAAGGTTCCAAGTTGGCGTGGTATCATCATTTCACCCACATAGCATGTGCAAGAAAGTAGAGAGGGTTACAGCAAAAAGTAGATGCACTTCATGTACAAAACGGACAATCTCTTTCGAAGTATCAGGGTTTCATATGGAAACTCGTCTGTTACAAAGGGATTTCATTTTTTTGAACTTATTTGAACTCCCTTGTTTTTCTGAGTTCAAAATGCACCATTCAAAGCCACATCATCAATTTACAACCCTTTCTGACTTCATTTGTTATTTTTCATGCATTTACTGATTATTTTGAGCTATAAGACCATGAAATTGAAAAGCATTCGAAATGAACTCTGAAAAGGTTCCAAGTTGGCATGGTGTCATCATTTCACCCACATAGCATGTGCGAGAAAGTAGAGAGGGTTATGGCAAAAACTGGATGCACTTCGTGTACAAAACGGACAATCTCTTTCGAAGTATCAGAGTTTCATACGGAAACTCGTCTGTTACACTTATTTGAACTCCATTGTTTTTCTGTGTTCAAAATGCACCATTCAAAGCCAAATCATCAATTTACAACCCTTTCTGACTTCATTTGTTATTTTTC
>NC_041385.1:774134400-774135314 GCF_002162155.2 Triticum dicoccoides
AAAGTAGAGAGGGTTACAGCAAAAAGTAGATGCACTTCATGTACAAAACGGACAATCTCTTTCGAAGTATCAGGGTTTCATATGGAAACTCGTCTGTTACAAAGGGATTTCATTTTTTTGAACTTATTTGAACTCCCTTGTTTTTCTGAGTTCAAAATGCACCATTCAAAGCCAGATCATCAATTTACAACCCTTTCTGACTTCATTTGTTATTTTTCATGCATTTACTGATTATTTTGAGCTATAAGACCATGAAATTGAAAAGCATTCGAAATGAACTCTGAAAAGGTTCCAAGTTGGCATGGTGTCATCATTTCACCCACATAGCATGTGCGAGAAAGTAGAGAGGGTTATGGCAAAAACTGGATGCACTTCGTGTACAAAACGGACAATCTCTTTCGAAGTATCAGAGTTTCATACGGAAACTCGTCTGTTACACTTATTTGAACTCCATTGTTTTTCTGTGTTCAAAATGCACAATCAAAGCCAAATCATCAATTTACAACCCTTTCTGACTTCATTTGTTATTTTTCATGCATTTACTGATTATTTTGAGCTATAAGACCATGAAATTGAAAATCATTTGAATTGAACTCTGAAAAGGTTCCAAGTTGGCATGGTATCATCATTTCACCCACATAGCATGTGCAAGAAAGCAGAGAGGGTTACAGCAAAAACTAGATGCACTTCATGTACAAAACGGACAATCTCTTTCGAAATATCAGGGTTTCATATGGAAACTCGTCTGTTACAAAGGGATTTCATTTTTTTGAACTTATTTGAACTCCCTTGTTTTTCTGTGTTCAAAATGCACCATTCAAAGCCACATCATCAATTTACAACCCTTTCTGACTTCATTTGTTATTTTTCATGCATTTACTGATTATTTTGAGCTATAAGACCATGAAATTGAA
>NC_041385.1:774140364-774141418 GCF_002162155.2 Triticum dicoccoides
AAAGGGATTTCATTTTTTTGAACTTATTTGAACTCCCTTGTTTTTCTGTGCTCAAAATGCACCATTCAAAGCCACATCATCAATTCACAACCCTTTCTGACTTCATTTGTTATTTTTCATGCATTTACTGATTATTTTGAGCTATAAGACCATGAAATTGAAAAGCATTTGAAATGAACTCTGAAAAGGTTGCAAGTTGGCATGGTATCATCATTTCACCCACATAGCATGTGCAAGAAAGTAGAGAGGGTTACGGCAAAAACTGGATGCACTTCGTGTACAAAACGGACAATCTCTTTTGAAGTATCAGGGTTTCATATGGAAACTCGTCTGTTACAAAGGGATTTCATTTTTTTGAACTTATTTGAACTCCCTTGTTTTTCTGTGTTCAAAATGCACCATTCAAAGCCACATCATCAATTTACATCCCTTTCTGACTTCATTTGTTATTTTTCATGCATTTACTGATTGTTTTGAGCTATAAGACCATGAAATTGAAAAGCATTTGAAATGAACTCTGAAAAGGTTCCAAGTTGGCATCGTATCATCATTTCACCCACATAGCATGTGCGAGAAAGTAGAGAGGGTTATGGCAAAAACTGGATGCACTTCGTGTACAAAACGGACAATCTCTTTCGAAGTATCAGAGTTTCATACAAAAACTCGTCTGTTACACTTATTTGAACTCCCTTGTTTTTCTGTGTTGAAAATGCACCATTCAAAGCCAAATCATAAATTTACAAGTCTTTCTGACTTCATTTGTTATTTTTCATGCATTTACTGATTATTTTGAGCTATAAGACCATGAAATTGAAAAGCATTTGAAATGAACTCTGGAAAGGTTCCAAGTTGGCATGGTATCATCATTTCACCCACATAGCATGTGCGAGAAAGTAGACGGGGTTATGGCAAAAACTGGATGCACTTCGTGTACAAAACGGACAATCTCTTTCGAAGTATCAGAGTTTCATACGGAAACTCGTCTGTTACACTTATTTGAACTCCATTGTTTTTCTGTGTTCAAAATGCACCATTCAAAGCCAAATCATCAATT
>NC_041385.1:774143607-774144257 GCF_002162155.2 Triticum dicoccoides
ATGCATTTACTGATTATTTTGATCTATAAGACCATGAAATTGAAAAGCATTCGAAATGAACTCTGAAAAGGTTCCAAGTTGGCATGGTGTCATCATTTCACCCACATAGCATGTGCGAGAAAGTAGAGAGGGTTATGGCAAAAACTGGATGCACTTCGTGTACAAAACGGACAATCTCTTTCGAAGTATCACAGTTTCATACAGAAACTCGTCTGTTACACTTATTTGAACTCCATTGTTTTTCTGTGTTCAAAATGCACCATTCAAAGCCAAATCATCAATTTACAACTCTTTCTGACTTCATTTGTTATTTTTCATGCATTTACTGATTATTTTGAGCTATAAGACCATGAAATTGAAAAGCATTTTAAATGAACTCTGAAAAGGTTCCAAGTTGGCATGGTATCATCATTTCACCCACATAGCATGTGCGAGAAAGTAGAGAGGGTGGCGGCAAAAACTGGATGCACTTCGTGTACAAAACGGACAATTTCTTTCGAAGTATTAGGGTTTCGTATGGAAACTCGTCTGTTACAAAGGGATTTCATTTTTTGAACTTATTTGAACTCCCTTGTTTTTCTGTGCTCAAAATGCACCATTCAAAGCCACATCATCAATTCACAACCCTTTCTGACTTCATTTGTTATTTT
>NC_041385.1:774144267-774146130 GCF_002162155.2 Triticum dicoccoides
AAAGGGATTTCATTTTTTTGAACTTATTTGAACTCCCTTGTTTTTCTGTGCTCAAAATGCACCATTCAAAGCCACATCATCAATTCACAACCCTTTCTGACTTCATTTGTTATTTTTCATGCATTTACTGATTATTTTGAGCTATAAGACCATGAAATTGAAAAGCATTTGAAATGAACTCTGAAAAGGTTGCAAGTTGGCATGGTATCATCATTTCACCCACATAGCATGTGCAAGAAAGTAGAGAGGGTTACGGCAAAAACTGGATGCACTTCGTGTACAAAACGGACAATCTCTTTTGAAGTATCAAGGTTTCATATGGAAACTCGTCTGTTACAAAGGGATTTCATTTTTTTGAACTTATTTGAACTCCCTTGTTTTTCTGTGTTCAAAATGCACCATTCAAAGCCACATCATCAATTTACATCCCTTTTTGACTTCATTTGTTATTTTTCATGCATTTACTGATTGTTTTGAGCTATAAGACCATGAAATTGAAAAGCATTTGAAATGAACTCTGAAAAGGTTCCAATTTGGCATCGTATCATCATTTCACCCACATAGCATGTGCGAGAAAGTAGAGATGGTTACGGTAAAAACTGGATGCACTTCGTGTACAAAACGGACAATCTCTTTCGAAGTATCAGAGTTTCATACAGAAACTCGTCTGTTACACTTATTTGAACTCCATTGTTTTTCTGTGTTCAAAATGCACCATTCAAAGCCAAATCATCAATTTACAACCCTTTCTGACTTCATTTGTTATTTTTCATGCGTTTCCTGATTATTTTGAGCTATAAGACCATCAAATTGAAAAGCATTTGAAATGAACTCTGAAAAGGTTCCAAGTTGGCATGGTATCATCATTTCACCCACATAGCATGTGCGAGAAAGTAGAGAGGGCTACGGCAAAAACTGGATGCACTTCGTGTACAAAACGGACAATTTCTTTCAAAGTATCAGGGTTCAATATGGAAACTTGTCTGTTACAAAGGGATTTCATTTTTTTGAACTTATTTGTACTCCCTTGTTTTTCTGTGTTCAAAATGCACCATTCAAAGCCACATCATCAATTTACAACTCTTTCTGACTTCATTTGTTATTTTTCATGCATTTACTGATTATTTTGAGCTATAAGACCATGAAATTGAAAAGCATTTGAAATGAACTCTGGAAAGGTTCCAAGTTTGCATGGTATCATCATTTCACCAACATAGCATGTGCGAGAAAGTAGACAGGGATAGGGCAAAAACTGGATGCACTTCGTCTACAAAACGGACAATCTCTTTCGAAGTATCAGAGTTTCATACGGAAACTCGTCTGTTACACTTATTTGAACTCCCTTATTTTTCTGTGTTCAAAATGCACCATTCAAAGCCACATCATCAATTTACAACCCTTTCTGACTTCATTTGTTATTTTTCATGCATTTACTGATTATTTTGAGCTATAAGACCATGAAATTGAAAAGCATTTGAAATGAACTCTGAAAAGGTTCCAAGGTGGCATGGTATCATCATTTCACCCACATAGCATGTGCGAGAAAGTAGAAAGGGTTACGACAAAAACTGGATGCACTTCATGTACAAAACGGACAATTTCTTTCGAAGTATCAAGGTTTCATATGGAAACTTGTCTGTTACAAAGGGATTTCATCTTTTTTGAACTTATTTGAACTCCCTTGTTTTTCTGTGTTGAAAATGCACCATTCAAAGCCACATCATTAATTTACAACCCTTTCTGACTTCATTTGTTATTTTTCATGCATTTACTGAATATTTTGAGCTATAAGACCATGAAATTGAAAAGCATTTGAAATGAACTCTGAAAAGGTTCCAAGTTGGCATGGTATCATCATTTCAC
>NC_041385.1:774150865-774157130 GCF_002162155.2 Triticum dicoccoides
ACCATTCAAAGCCACATCATCAATTTACAACCCTTTCTGACTTCATTTGTTATTTTTCATGCATTTACTGATTATTTTGAGCTATAAGACCATGAAATTGAAAAGCATTTGAAATGAACTCTGAAAAGGTTCCAAGGTGGCATGGTATCATCATTTCACCCACATAGCATGTGCGAGAAAGTAGAGAGGGTTACGACAAAAACTGGATGCACTTCGTGTACAAAACGGACAATTTCTTTCGAAGTATCAAGGTTTCATATGGAAACTTGTCTGTTACAAAGGGATTTCATTTTTTTTGAACTTATTTGAACTCCCTTGTTTTTCTGTGTTGAAAATGCACCATTCAAAGCCACATCATTAATTTACAACCCTTTCTGACTTCATTTGTTATTTTTCATGCATTTACTTGATATTTTGAGCTATAAGACCATGAAATTGAAAAGCATTTGAAATGAACTCTGAAAAGGTTCCAAGTTGGCATGGTATCATCATTTCACCCACATAGCATGTGCGAGAAAGTAGAGAGGGTTACGGCAAAAACTGGATGCACTTCGTGTACAAAACGGACAATCTCTTTCGAAGTATCAGAGTTTCATATGGAAACTCGTCTGTTACACTTATTTGAACTCCAATGTTTTTCTGTGTTCAAAATGCACCATTCAAAGCCAAATAATCAATTTAAAACCCTTTCTGACTTCATTTGTTATTTTTCATGCATTTATTGATTATTGTGAGCTATAAGACCATGAAATTGAAAAGCATTTGAAATGAACTCTGAAAAGGTTCCAAGTTGGCATGGTATCATCATTTCACCCACATAGCATGTGCGAGAAAGTAGATAGGGTTACGGAAAAAACTGGATGCACTTCGTCTACAGAACGGACAATTTCTTTCGAAGTATCAAGGTTTCATATGGAAACTCGTCTGTTACAAAGGGATTTCATTTTTTTGAACTTTTTTGAACTCCCTTGTTTTTCTGTGTTCAAAATGCACCATTCGAAGCCACATCATCAATTTACAACCCTTTCTGACTTCATTTGTTATATTTCATGCATTTACTGATTATTTTGAGCTATAAGACCATGAAATTGAAAAGCATTTGAAATGAACTCTGAAAAGGTTCCAAGTTGGCATGGTATCATCATTTCACCCACATAGCATGTGCCAGAAAGTAGAGAGGGTTACGGAAAAAACTGGATGCACTTCGTGTACAAAACGGACAATCTCTTTTGAAGTATAAGGGTTTCATATGGAAACTCGTCCGTTACAAAGGGATTTCATTTTTTTAAACTTATTTGAACTCCCTTGTTTTTCTGTGATCAAAGTGCACCATTCAAAGCCACATCATCAATTTACAACCCTTTCTGACTTCATTTGTTATTTTTCATGCACTTACTGATTGTTTTGAGCTATAAGACCATGAAATTGAAAAGCATTTGAAATGAACTCTGAATAGGTTCCAAGTTGGCATGGTATCATCATTTCACACACATAGCATGTGCGAGAAAGTAGAGAGGGTTACGGCAAAAACTGGATGCACTTCGTGTACAAAACGGACAATCTCTTTCGAAGTATCAGAGTTTCATACAGAAACTCGTCTGTTACACTTATTTGAACTCCATAGTTTTTCTGTGCTCAAAATGCACCATTCAAAGCCAAATTAACAATTTACAACCCTTTCTGACTTCATTTGTTATTTTTCATGCATTTACTGATTATTTTGAGCTATAAGACCATGAAATTGAAAAGCATTTGAAATGAACTCTGAAAAGGTTCCAAGTTGGCATGGTATCATCATTTCACCCACATAGCATGTGCGAGAAAGTAGATAGGGTTACGGAAAAAACTGGATGCACTTCGTCTACAGAACGGACAATTTCTTTCAAAGTATCAAGGTTTCATATGGAAACTCGTCTGTTACAAAGGGATTTCATTTTTTTGAACTTATTTGAACTCCCTTGTTTTTCTGTGTTCAAAATGCACCATTCGAAGCCACGTCATCAATTTACAACCCTTTCTGACTTCATTTGTTATATTTCATGCATTTACTGATTATTTTGAGCTATAAGACCATGAAATTGAAAAGCAGTTGAAATGAACTCTGAAAAGGTTCCAAGTTGGCATGGTATCATCATTTCACCCACATAGCATGTGCGAGAAAGTAGAGAGGGTTACGGCAAAAACTGGATGCACTTCGTGTACAAAACGGACAATCTCTTTCGAAGTATCAGAGTTTCATATGGAAACTCGTCTGTTACACTTATTTGAACTCCAATGTTTTTCTGTGTTCAAAATGCACCATTCAAAGCCAAATAATCAATTTACAACCCTTTCTGACTTCATTTGTTATTTTTCATGCATTTACTGATTATTTTCAGCTATAAGACCATGAAATTGAATTTTTTTTGAAATGAACTCTGAAAAGGTTCCAAGTTGGCATGGTATCATCATTTCACCCACATAGCATGTGCGAGAAAGTAGATAGGGTTACGGAAAAAACTGGATGCACTTCGTCTACAGAACGGACAATTTCTTTCGAAGTATCAAGGTTTCATATGGAAACTCGTCTGTTACAAAGGGATTTCATTTTTTTAACTTTTTTGAACTCCCTTGTTTTTCTGTGTTCAAAATGCACCATTCGACGCCACATCATCAATTTACAACCCTTTCTGACTTCATTTGTTATATTTCATGCATTTACTGATTATTTTGAGCTATAAGACCATGAAATTGAAAAGCATTTGAAATGAACTCTGAAAAGGTTCCAAGTTGGCATGGTATCATCATTTCACCCACATAGCATGTGCCAGAAAGTAGAGAGGGTTACGGCAAAAACTGGATGCACTTCGTGTACAAAATGGACAATCTCTTTCGAAGTATCAGGGTTTCATACGGAAACTCGTCTGTTACACTTATTTGAACTCCAATGTTTTTCTGTGTTCAAAATGCACCATTCAAAGCCAAATAATCAATTTACAACCCTTTCTGACTTCATTTGTTATTTTTCATGCATTTACTGATTATTTTCAGCTATAAGACCATGAAATTGAAAAAAATTTGAATTGAACTCTGAAAAGGTTCCAAGTTGGCATGGTATCATCATTTCACCCACATAGCATGTGCGAGAAAGTAGATAGGGTTACGGAAAAAACTGGATGCACTTCGTCTATAGAACGGACAATTTCTTTCGAAGTATCAAGGTTTCATATGGAAACTCGTCTGTTACAAAGGGATTTCATTTTTTTAACTTTTTTGAACTCCCTTGTTTTTCTGTGTTCAAAATGCACCATTCGACGCCACATCATCAATTTACAACCCTTTCTGACTTCATTTGTTATATTTCATGCATTTACTGATTATTTTGAGCTATAAGACCATGAAATTGAAAAGCATTTGAAATGAACTCTGAAAAGGTTCCAAGTTGGCATGGTATCATCATTTCACCCACATAGCATGTGCCAGAAAGTAGAGAGGGTTACGGCAAAAACTGGATGCACTTCGTGTACAAAATGGACAATCTCTTTCGAAGTATCAGGGTTTCATACGGAAACTCGTCTGTTACACTTATTTGAACTCCATTGTTTTTCTGTGTTCAAAATGCACCATTCAAAGCCACATCATCAATTTACAACCCTTTCTGACCACATTTGTTATTTTTCATGCATTTACTGATTATTTTGAGCTATAAGACTATGAAGTTGAAAAGCATTTGAAATGAACTCTGAAAATGTTCGAACTTGGCATGGTATCATCATTTCATCCACATAGAATGTGCGAGAAATTAGAGAGGGTTACGGCAAAAACTGTATGCACTTCGTGTACAAAACGGACAATCTCTTTCGAAGTATCGGAGTTTCATACGAAAACTCGTCTGTTACACTTATTTGAACTCCATTGTTTTTCTGTGTTCAAAATGCACCATTCAAAGCCAAATCATCAATTTACAATACTTTCTGACTTCATTTGTTATATTTCATGCATTTATTGATTATTTTGAGCTATAAGACCATGAAATTGAAAAGCATTTTAAATGAACTCTGAAAAGGTTCCAAGTTGGCATGGTATCATCATTTCACCCACATAGCATGTGCGAGAAAGTAGAGAGGGTGACGGCAAAAACTGGATGCACTTCGTGTACAAAACGGACAATTTCTTTCGAAGTATCTGGGTTTCGTATGGAAACTCGTCTGTTACAAAGGGATTTCATTTTTTTGAACTTATTTGAACTCCCTTGTTTTTCTGTGTTCAAAATGCACCATTCAAATCCACATCATTAATTTACAACCCTTTCTGACTTCATTTGTTATTTTTCATGCATTTACTGATTATTTTGAGCTTTAAGACCATGAAATTGAAAAGCATTTGAAATGAACTCTGAAAAGGTTGCAAGTTGGCATGGTATCATCATTTCACCCACATAGCATGTGCGAGAAAGTAGAGAGGGTTACGACAAAAACAGGATGCACTTCGTGTACAAAACGGACAATCTCTTCTGAAGTATAATGGTTTCATATGGAAACTCGTCTGTTACAAAGGGATTTCATTTTTTTAAACTTATTTGAACTCCCTTGTTTTTCTGTGTTCAAAATGCACCATTCAAAGCCACATCATCAATTTACAACCCTTTTTGACTTCATTTGTTATTTTTCATGCACTTACTGATTGTTTTGAGCTATAAGACCATGAAATTGAAAAGCATTTGAAATGAACTCTGAAAAGGTTCCAAGTTGGCATGGTATCATCATTTCACACATATAGCATGTGCGAGAAAGTAGAGAGGGTTACGGCAAAAACTGGATGCACTTCGTGTACAAAACAGACAATCTCTTTCGAAGTATCAGAGTTTCATACAGAAACTCGTCTGTTACACTTATTTGAACTCCATTGTTTTTCTATGTTCAAAATGCACCATTCAAAGCCAAATCATCAATTTACAACCCTTTCTGACTTCATTTGTTATTTTTCATGCATTTACTGATTATTTTGAGCTATAAGACGATGAAATTGAAAAGCATTTGAAATGAACTCTGAAAAGGTTCCAAGTTGGCATGGTATCATCATTTCACCCACATAGCATGTGCGAGAAAGTAGAGAGGGTTACGGCAAAAACTGGATGCACTTCGTGTACAAAACGGACAATTTCTTTCAAAGTATCAGGGTTTCATATGGAAACTTGTCTGTTACAAAGGCATTTCATTTTTTTGAACTTATTTGAACTCCCTTGTTTTTCTTTGTTGAAAATGCACCATTCAAAGCCACATCATCAATTTACAACACTTTCTGACTTCATTTGTTATTTTTCTTGCATTTACTGATTATTTTGAGCTATAAGACCATGAAATTGAAAAGCATTTGAAATGAACTCTGAAAAGGTTCCAAGTTGGCATGGTATCGCCGTTTCACCCACATAGCATGTGCGAGAAAGTAGACAGGGTCAGGGCAAAAACTGGATGCACTTCGTGTACAAAACAGACAATCTCTTTCGAAGTATCAGAGTTTCATACAGAAACTCGTCTGTTACACTTATTTGAACTCCATTGTTTTTCTGTGTTCAAAATGCACCATTCAAAGCCAAATCATCAATTTGCAACCCTTTCTGACTTCATTTGTTATTTTTCATGCATTTACTGATTATTTTGAGCTATAAGACGATGAAATTGAAAAGCATTTGAAATGAACTCTGAGAAGGTTCCAAGTTGGCATGGTATCATCATTTCACCCACATAGCATGTGCGAGAAAGTAGAGAGGGTTACGGCAAAAACTGGATGCACTTCGTGTACAAAACGGACAATTTCTTTCGAAGTATCAGGGTTTCATATGGAAACTTGTCTGTTACAAAGGGATTTCATTTTTTTGAACGTATTTGAACTCCCTTGTTTTTCTGTGTTGAAAATGCACCATTCAAAGCCACATCATCAATTTACAACCCTTTCTGACTTCATTTGTTATTTTTCATGAATTTACTGATTATTTTGAGCTATAAGACCATGAAATGGAAAAGCATTTGAAATGAACTCTGAAAAGGTTCCAAGTTGGCATGGTATCATCATTTCACCCACATAGCATGTGCGACAAAGTAGAGAGGGTTACGGCAAAAACTGGATGCACTTCGTGTACAAAACGGATAATCTCTTTCGAAGTATCAGAGTTTCATATGGAAACTCGTCTGTTACACTTATTTGAACTCCATTGTTTTTCTGTGTTCAAAATGCACCATTCAAAGCCAATCATCAATTTACAACCCTTTCTGACTTCATTTGTTAT
>NC_041385.1:774157704-774162214 GCF_002162155.2 Triticum dicoccoides
TTTTTTTGAACTTATTTGAACTCCCTTGTTTTTCTGTGTTGAAAATGCACCATTCAAAGCCACATCATCAATTTACAACCCTTTCTGACTTCATTTGTTATTTTTCATGAATTTACTGATTATTTTGAGCTATAAGACCATGAAATGGAAAAGCATTTGAAATGAACTCTGAAAAGGTTCCAAGTTGGCATGGTATCATCATTTCACCCACATAGCATGTGCGACAAAGTAGAGAGGGTTACGGCAAAAACTGGATGCACTTCGTGTACAAAACGGATAATCTCTTTCGAAGTATCAGAGTTTCATACGGAAACTCGTCTGTTACACTTATTTGAACTCCATTGTTTTTCTGTGTTCAAAATGCACCATTCAAAGCCAATCATCAATTTACAACCCTTTCTGACTTCATTTGTTATTTTTCATGCATTTACTGATTATTTTGAGCTATAAGACCATGAAATTGAAAAGAATTTTAAATGAACTCTGAAAAGGTTGCAAGTTGGCATGGTATCATCATTTCACCCACATAGCATGTGCGAGAAAGTAGAGAGGGTGACGGCAAAAACTGGATGCACTTCGTGTACAAAACGGACAATTTCTTTCGAAGTATCAGGGTTTCGTATGGGAACTCGTCTGTTACAAAGGGATTTCATTTTTTTGAACTTATTTGAACTCCCTTGTTTTTCTGTGTTCAAAATGCACCATTCAAAGCCACATCATCAATTTACAACCCTTTCTGACTTCATTTCTTATTTTTCATGCATTTACTGATTATTTTGAGCTATAAGACCATGAAATTGAAAAGCATTTGAAGTGAACTCTGAAAAGGTTGCAAGTTGGCATGGTATGATCATTTCACCCACATAGCATGTGCGAGAAAGTAGAGAGGGTTACGGCAAAAACTGGATGCACTTCGTGTACAAAACGGACAATCTCTTTTGAAGTATCAGGGTTTCATATGGAAACTCGTCTTTTACAAAGGGATTTCATTTTTTGAACTTATTTGAACTCCCTTGTTTTTCTGTGTTCAAAATGCACCATTCAAAGCCACATCATCAATTTACGACCCTTTTTGACTTCATTTGTTATTTTTCATGCATTTACTGATTGTTTTGAGCTATAAGACCATCAAATTGAAAAGCATTTGAAATGAACTCTGAAAAGGTTCCAAGTTGGCATGGTATCATCATTTCACCCACATAGCATGTGCGAGAAAGTAGAGAGGGTTACGGCAAAAACTGGATGCACTTCGTGTACAAAATGGACAATCTCTTTTGAAGTATCAGAGTTTCATACAGAAACTCGTCTGTTCCACTTATTTGAACTCCATTGTTTTTCTGTGTTCAAAATGCACCATTCAAAGCCAAATCATCAATTTACAACCCTTTCTGACTTCATTTGTTATTTTTCATACATTTACTGATTATTTTGAGCTATAAGACGATGAAATTGAAAAGCATTTGAAATGAACTCTGAAAAGGTTCCAAGTTGGCATGGTATCATCATTTCACCCACATAGCATGTGCGAAAAGTAGAGAGGGTTACGGCAAAAACTGGATGCACTTCATGTACAAAACGGACAATTTCTTTCAAAGTATCAGGGTTTCATATGAAAACTTGTCTGTTACAAAGGGATTTCATTTTTTTGAACTTATTTGAACTCCCTTGTTTTTCTGTGTTGAAAATGCACCATTCAAAGCCACATCATCAATTTACAACCCTCTCTGACTTCATTTGTTATTTTACATGCATTTACTGATTATTTTGAGCTATAAGACCATGAAATTGAAAAGCATTTGAAATGAACTCTGAAAAGGTTCCAAGTTGGCATGGTATCATCATTCACGCACATAGCATGTGCGAGAAAGTAGACAGGGTTAGGGAAAAAACTAGATGCACTTCGTCTACAAAACGGACAATCTCTTTCGAAGTATCAGAGTTTCATACGGAAACTCGTCTGTTACACTTATTTGAACTCTCTTGTTTTTATGTGTTCAAAATGCACCATTCAAAGCCACATCATCAATTTACAACCCTTTCTGACTTCATTTGTTATTTTTCATGCATTTACTGATTATTTTGAGCTATAAGACCATGAAATTGAAAAGCATTTGAAATGAACTCTGAAAAGGTTCCAAGTTGGCATGGTATGATCATTTCATCCACATAGCATGTGCGAGAAAGTAGAGAGGGTTACGGCAAAAACTGGATGCACTTCGTGTACAAAACGGACAATTTCTTTCAAAGTATCAGGGTTTCATATGGAAACTTGTCTGTTACAAAGGCATTTCATTTTTTTGAACTTATTTGAACTCCCTTGTTTTTCTGTGTTGAAAATGCACCATTCAAAGCCACATCATCAATTTACAACCCTTTCTGACTTCATTTGTTATTTTTCTTGCATTTACTGATTATTTTGACCTATAAGACCATGAAATTGAAAAGCATTTTTAATGAACTCTGAAAAGGTTCCAAGTTGGCATGGTATCGTCATTTCACCCACATAGCATGTGCGAGAAAGTAGACAGGGTTAGGGCAAAAACTGGATGCACTTCATCTACAAAATGGACAATCTCTTTCGAAGTATCAGAGTTTCATACGGAAACTCGTCTGTTACACTTATTTGAACTCCCTTGTTTTTCTGTGTTCAAAATGCACCATTCAAAGCCACATCATCAATTTACAACCCTTTCTGACTTCATTTGTTATTTTTCATGCATTTATTGATTATTTTGAGCTATAAGACGATGAAATTGAAAAGCATTTGAAATTAACTCTGAAAAGGTTCCAAGTTGGCATGGTATCATCATTTCACCCACATAGCATGTGCGAGAAAGTAGAGAGGGTTACGGCAAAAACTGGATGCACTTCGTGTACAAAACGGACAATTTCTTTCAAAGTATCAGGGTTTCATATGGAAACTTGTCTGTTACAAAGGCATTTCATTTTTTTTGAACTTATTTGAACTCCCTTGTTTTTCTGTGTTGAAAATGCACCATTCAAAGCCACATCATCAATATACAACCCTTTCTGACTTCATTTGTTATTTTTCTTGCATTTAGTGATTATTTTGAGCTATAAGACCATGAAATTGAAAAGCATTTGAAATGAACTCTGAAAAGGTTCCAAGTTGGCATGGTATCGCCGTTTCACCCACATAGCATGTGCGAGAAAGTAGACAGGGTCAGGGCAAAAACTGGATGCACTTCGTGTACAAAACAGACAATCTCTTTCGAAGTATCAAAGTTTCATACAGAAACTCGTCTGTTACACTTATTTGAACTCCATTGTTTTTCTGTGTTCAAAATGCACCATTCAAAGCCAAATCATCAATTTGCAACCCTTTCTGACTTCATTTGTTATTTTTCATGCATTTACTGATTATTTTGAGCTATAAGACGATGAAATTGAAAAGCATTTGAAATGAACTCTGAGAAGGTTCCAAGTTGGCATGGTATCATCATTTCACCCACATAGCATGTGCGAGAAAGTAGAGAGGGTTACGGCAAAAACTGGATGCACTTTGTGTACAAAACGGACAATTTCTTTCGAAGTATCAGGGTTTCATATGGAAACTTGTCTGTTACAAAGGGATTTCATTTTTTTGAACTTATTTGAACTCCCTTGTTTTTCTGTGTTGAAAATGCACCATTCAAAGCCACATCATCAATTTACAACCCTTTCTGACTTCATTTGTTATTTTTCATGAATTTACTGATTATTTTGAGCTATAAGACCATGAAATGGAAAAGCATTTGAAATGAACTCTGAAAAGGTTCCAAGTTGGCATGGTATCATCATTTCACCCACATAGCATGTGCGACAAAGTAGAGAGGGTTACGGCAAAAACTGGATGCACTTCGTGTACAAAACGGATAATCTCTTTCGAAGTATCAGAGTTTCATACGGAAACTCGTCTGTTACACTTATTTGAACTCCATTGTTTTTCTGTGTTCAAAATGCACCATTCAAAGCCAAATCATCAATTTACAACCCTTTCTGACTTCATTTGTTATTTTTCATGCATTTACTGATTATTTTGAGCTATAAGACCATGAAATTGAAAAGAATTTTAAATGAACTCTGAAAAGGTTGCAAGTTGGCATGGTATCATCATTTCACCCACATAGCATGTGCGAGAAAGTAGAGAGGGTGACGGCAAAAACTGGATGCACTTCGTGTACAAAACGGACAATTTCTTTCGAAGTATCAGGGTTTCGTATGGGAACTCGTCTGTTACAAAGGGATTTCATTTTTTTGAACTTATATGAACTCCCTTGTTTTTCTGTGTTCAAAATGCACCATTCAAAGCCACATCATCAATTTACAACCCTTTCTGACTTCATTTCTTATTTTTCATGCATTTACTGATTATTTTGAGCTATAAGACCATGAAATTGAAAAGCATTTGAAGTGAACTCTGAAAAGGTTGCAAGTTGGCATGGTATCATCATTTCACCCACATAGCATGTGCGAGAAAGTAGAGAGGGTTACGGCAAAAACTGGATGC
>NC_041385.1:774164899-774167117 GCF_002162155.2 Triticum dicoccoides
GAGGGTTACGGCAAAAACTGGATGCACTTCGTGTACAAAATGGACAATCTCTTTTGAAGTATCAGAGTTTCATACAGAAACTCGTCTGTTCCACTTATTTGAACTCCATTGTTTTTCTGTGTTCAAAATGCACCATTCAAAGCCAAATCATCAATTTACAACCCTTTCTGACTTCATTTGTTATTTTTCATGCATTTACTGATTATTTTGAGCTATAAGACGATGAAATTGAAAAGCATTTGAAATGAACTCTGAAAAGGTTCCAAGTTGGCATGGTATCATCATTTCACCCACATAGCATGTGCGAAAAGTAGAGAGGGTTACGGCAAAAACTGGATGCACTTCATTTACAAAACGGACAATTTCTTTCAAAGTATCAGGGTTTCATATGAAAACTTGTCTGTTACAAAGGGATTTCATTTTTTTGAACTTATTTGAACTCCCTTGTTTTTCTGTGTTGACAATGCACCATTCAAAGCCGCATCATCAATTTACAACCCTTTCTGACTTCATTTGTTATTTTACATGCATTATTAATTATTTTGAGCTATAAGACCATGAAATTGAAAAGCATTTGAAATGAACTCTGAAAAGGTTCCAAGTTGGCATGGTATCATCATTCACCCACATAGCATGTGCGAGAAAGTAGACAGGGTTAGGGCAAAAACTGGATGCACTTCGTCTACAAAACGGACAATCTCTTTCGAAGTATCAGAGTTTCATACGGAAACTCGTCTGTTACACTTATTTGAACTCCCTTGTTTTTCTGTGTTCAAAATGCACCATTCAAAGCCACATCATCAATTTACAACCCTTTCTGACTACATTTGTTATTTTTCATGCATTTACTGATTATTTTGAGCTATAAGACCATGAAATTGAAAAGCATTTGAAATGAACTCTGAAAAGGTTCCAAGTTGGCATGGTATGATCATTTCATCCACATAGCATGTGCGAGAAAGTAGAGAGGGTTACGGCAAAAACTGGATACACTTCGTGTACAAAACGGACAATTTCTTTCAAAGTATCAGGGTTTCATATGGAAACTTGTCTGTTACAAAGGCATTTCATTTTTTTGAACTTATTTGAACTCCCTTGTTTTTTTGTGTTGAAAATGCACCATTCAAAGCCACATCATCAATTTACAACCCTTTCTGACTTCATTTGTTATTTTTCTTGCATTTACTGATTATTTTGAGCTATAAGACCATGAAATTGAAAAGCATTTTTAATGAACTCTGAAAAGGTTCCAAGTTGGCATGGTATCGTCATTTCACCCACATAGCATGTGCGAGAAAGTAGACAGGGTTAGGGCAAAAACTGGATGCACTTCGTCTACAAAACGGACAATCTCTTTCGAAGTATCAGAGTTTCATACGGAAACTCGTTTGTTACACTTATTTGAACTCCCTTGTTTTTCTGTGTTCAAGATGCACCATTCAAAGCCACATCATCAATTTACAACCCTTTCTGACTTCATTTGTTATTTTTCATGCATTTACTGATTATTTTGAGCTATAAGACGATGAAATTGAAAAGCATTTGAAATGAACTCTGAGAAGGTTCCAAGTTGGCATGGTATCATCATTTCACCCACATAGCATGTGCGAGAAAGTAGAGAGGGTTACGTCAAAAACTGGATGCACTTCGTGTACAAAACGGACAATTTCTTTCGAAGTATCAGGGTTTCATATGGAAACTTGTCTGTTACAAAGGGATTTCATTTTTTTTGAACTTATTTGAACTCCCTTGTTTTTCTGTGTTGAAAATGCACCATTCAAAGCCACATCATCAATTTACAACCCTTTCTGACTTCATTTGTTATTTTTCATGAATTTACTGATTATTTTGAGCTATAAGACCATGAAATGGAAAAGCATTTGAAATGAACTCTGAAAAGGTTCCAAGTTGGCATGGTATCATCATTTCACCCACATAGCATGTGCGACAAAGTAGAGAGGGTTACGGCAAAAACTGGATGCACTTCGTGTACAAAACGGATAATCTCTTTCGAAGTATCAGAGTTTCATACGGAAACTCGTCTGTTACACTTATTTGAACTCCATTGTTTTTCTGTGTTCAAAATGCACCATTCAAAGCCAATCATCAATTTACAACCCTTTCTGACTTCATTTGTTATTTTTCATGCATTTACTGATTATTTTGAGCTATAAGACCATGAAATTGAAAAGAATTTTAAATGAACTCTGAAAAGGTT
>NC_041385.1:774167402-774167925 GCF_002162155.2 Triticum dicoccoides
AACCCTTTCTGACTTCATTTCTTATTTTTCATGCATTTACTGAGTATTTTGAGCTATAAGACCATGAAATTGAAAAGCATTTGAAGTGAACTCTGAAAAGGTTGCAAGTTGGCATGGTATGATCATTTCACCCACATAGCATGTGCGAGAAAGTAGAGAGGGTTACGGCAAAAACTGGATGCACTTCGTGTACAAAACGGACAATCTCTTTTGAAGTATCAGGGTTTCATATGGAAACTCGTCTGTTACAAAGGGATTTCATTTTTTTGAACTTATTTGAACTCCCTTGTTTTTCTGTGTTCAAAATGCACCATTCAAAGCCACATCATCAATTTACAACCCTTTTTGACTTCATTTGTTATTTTTCATGCATTTACTGATTGTTTTGAGCTATAAGACCATCAAATTGAAAAGCATTTGAAATGAACTCTGAAAAGGTTCCAAGTTGGCATGGTATCATCATTTCACCCACATAGCATGTGCGAGAAAGTAGAGAGGGTTACGGCAAAAACTGGATGCACTT
>NC_041385.1:774167935-774168284 GCF_002162155.2 Triticum dicoccoides
TTACAACCCTTTCTGAGTTCATTTGTTATTTTTCATGCATTCACTGATTATTTTGACCTATAAGACCATGAAGTTCAAAAGCATTTGAAATGAACTCTGAAAAGGTTCCAAGTTGGCATGGTATCATCATTTCACCCACATAGCATGTGCGAGAAAGTAGAGAGGGTTACGGCAAAAACTGGATGCACTTCATGTACAAAATGGACAATCTCTTTCTAAGTATCAGGGTTTCATACGGAAAGTTGTCCGTTACAAAGGGATTACATTTTTTTGAACTTATTTGAACTCCATTGTTTTTCTGTGTTCAAAATGCAATTCAAAGCCACATCATCAATTTACAACCCTTTTT
>NC_041385.1:774168294-774171139 GCF_002162155.2 Triticum dicoccoides
GTGTACAAAATGGACAATCTCTTTTGAAGTATCAGAGTTTCATACAGAAACTCGTCTGTTCCACTTATTTGAACTCCATTGTTTTTCTGTGTTCAAAATGCACCATTCAAAGCCAAATCATCAATTTACAACCCTTTCTGACTTCATTTGTTATTTTTCATGCATTTACTGATTATTTTGAGCTATAAGACGATGAAATTGAAAAGCATTTGAAATGAACTCTGAAAAGGTTCCAAGTTGGCATGGTATCATCATTTCACCCACATAGCATGTGCGAAAAGTAGAGAGGGTTACGGCAAAAACTGGATGCACTTCATGTACAAAACGGACAATTTCTTTCAAAGTATCAGGGTTTCATATGAAAACTTGTCTGTTACAAAGGGATTTCATTTTTTTGAACTTATTTGAACTCCCTTGTTTTTCTGTGTTGAAAATGCACCATTCAAAGCCACATCATCAATTTACAACCCTTTCTGACTTTATTTGTTATTTTACATGCATTTACTGATTATTTTGAGCTATAAGACCATGAAATTGAAAAGCATTTGAAATGAACTCTGAAAAGGTTCCAAGTTGGCATGGTATCATCATTCACCCACATAGCATGTGCGAGAAAGTAGACAGGGTTAGGGAAAAAACTGGATGCACTTCGTCTACAAAACGGACAATCTCTTTCGAAGTATCAGAGTTTCATACGGAAACTCGTCTGTTACACTTATTTGAACTCCCTTGTTTTTCTGTGTTCAAAATGCACCATTCAAAGCCACATCATCAATTTACAACCCTTTCTGACTTCATTTGTTATTTTTCATGCATTTACTGATTATTTTGAGCTATAAGACGATGAAATTGAAAAGCATTTGAAATGAACTCTGAGAAGGTTCCAAGTTGGCATGGTATGATCATTTCATCCACATAGCATGTGCGAGAAAGTAGAGAGGGTTACGGCAAAAACTGGATGCACTTCGTGTACAAAATGGACAATCTCTTTTGAAGTATCAGAGTTTCATACAGAAACTCGTCTGTTCCACTTATTTGAACTCCATTGTTTTTCTGTGTTCAAAATGCACCATTCAAAGCCAAATCATCAATTTACAACCCTTTCTGACTTCATTTGTTATTTTTCATGCATTTACTGATTATTTTGAGCTATAAGACGATGAAATTGAAAAGCATTTGAAATGAACTCTGAAAAGGTTCCAAGTTGGCATGGTATCATCATTTCACCCACATAGCATGTGCGAAAAGTAGAGAGGGTTACGGCAAAAACTGGATGCACTTCATTTACAAAACGGACAATTTCTTTCAAAGTATCAGGGTTTCATATGAAAACTTGTCTGTTACAAAGGGATTTCATTTTTTTGAACTTATTTGAACTCCCTTGTTTTTCTGTGTTGACAATGCACCATTCAAAGCCGCATCATCAATTTACAACCCTTTCTGACTTCATTTGTTATTTTACATGCATTATTAATTATTTTGAGCTATAAGACCATGAAATTGAAAAGCATTTGAAATGAACTCTGAAAAGGTTCCAAGTTGGCATGGTATCATCATTCACCCACATAGCATGTGCGAGAAAGTAGACAGGGTTAGGGCAAAAACTGGATGCACTTCGTCTACAAAACGGACAATCTCTTTCGAAGTATCAGAGTTTCATACGGAAACTCGTCTGTTACACTTATTTGAACTCCCTTGTTTTTCTGTGTTCAAAATGCACCATTCAAAGCCACATCATCAATTTACAACCCTTTCTGACTTCATTTGTTATTTTTCATGCATTTACTGATTATTTTGAGCTATAAGACCATGAAATTGAAAAGCATTTGAAATGAACTCTTAAAAGGTTCCAAGTTGGCATGGTATCATCATTTCACCCACATAGCATGTGCGAGAAAGTAGAGAGGGTTACGGCAAAAACTGGATGCACTTCGTGTACAAAACGGACAATTTCTTTCAAAGTATCAGGGTTTCATATGGAAACTTGTCTATTACAAAGGCATTTCATTTTTTTGAACTTATTTGAACTCCCTTGTTTTTCTGTGTTGAAAATGCACCATTCAAAGCCACATCATCAATTTACAACCCTTTCTGACTTCATTTGTTATTTTTCTTGCATTTACTGATTATTCTGAGCTATAAGACCATGAAATTGAAAAGCATTTGAAATGAACTCTGAAAAGGTTCCAAGTTGGCATGGTATCGTCATTTCACCCACATAGCATGTGCGAGAAAGTAGACAGGGTCAGGGCAAAAACTAGATGCACTTCGTCTACAAAACGAACAATCTCTTTCGAAGTATCAGAGTTTCATACAGAAACTCGTCTGTTAGACTTATTTGAACTCCTTTGTTTTTCTATGTTCAAAATGCACCATTCAAAGCAACATCATCAATTTACAACCCTTTCTGACTTCATTTGTTATTTTTCATGCATTTACTGATTATTTTGAGCTATAAGACCATGAAATTGAAAAGCATTTGAAATGAACTCTGAAAAGGTTCCAAGTTGGCATGGTATCATCATTTCAACCACATAGCATGTGCGAGAAAGTAGAGAGGGTTACGATAAAAACTGGATGCACTTCGTTTACAAAACGGACAATTTCTTTCCAAGTATCAGGGTTTCATATGGAAACTTGTCTGTTACAAAGGGATTTCATTTTTTTTGAACTTATTTGAACTCCCTTGTTTTTCTGTGTTGCAAATGCACCATTCAAAGCCACATCATCAATTTACAACCCATTCTGACTTCATTTGTTATTTTTCATGCATTTACTGATTATTTTGAGATATAATAAGAACATGAAATTGAAAAGAATTTGAAATGAACTCTGAAAAGGTTCC
>NC_041385.1:774171890-774172417 GCF_002162155.2 Triticum dicoccoides
TCACCCACATAGCATGTGCCAGAAAGTAGAGAGGGTTACGGCAAAAACTGGATGCACTTCGTGTACAAAACGTACAATTTCTTTCAAAGTATCAGGGTTTCATATGGAAACTTGTCTATTACAAAGGCATTTCATTTTTCTGAACTTATTTGAACTCCCTTGTTTTTCTGTGTTCAAAATGCACCATTCAAAGCCACATCATCAATTTACAACCCTTTCTGACTTCATTTATTATTTTTCTTGCATTTACTGATTATTTTGAGCTATAAGACCATGAAATTGAAAAGCATTTGAAATGAACTCTGAAAAGGTTCCAAGTTGGCATGGTATCGTCATTTCACCCACATAGCATGTGCGAGAAAGTAGACAGGGTCAGGGCAAAAACTAGATGCACTTCGTCTAGAAAACGGACAATCTCTTTCGAAGTATCAGAGTTTCATACGGAAACTCGTCTGTTACACTTATTTGAACTCCTTTGTTTTTCTATGTTCAAAATGCACCATTCAAAGCCACATCATCAATTTACA
>NC_041385.1:774172682-774174351 GCF_002162155.2 Triticum dicoccoides
ATGTGCGAGAAAGTAGAGAGGGTTACGGAAAAACTGGATGCACTTCCTGTACAAAACGGACAATCTCTTTCGAAGTATCAGAGTTTCATACAGAAACTCGTCTGTTACACTTATTTGAACTCCATTGTTTTTCTGTGTTCAAAATGCACCATTCAAAGCCAAATCATCAATTTACAACCCTTTCTGACTTCATTTGTTATTTTTCATGCATTTACTGATTATTTTGAGCTATAAGACCATGAAATTGAAAAGCATTTTAAATGAACTCTAAAAAGGTTCCATGTTGGCATGGTATCATCATTTCACCCACATAGCATGTGCGAGAAAGTAGAGAGGGTGACGGCAAAAACACGATGCACTTCGTGTACAAAACGGACAATTTCTTTTGAAGTATCAGGGTTTCGTATGGAAACTCGTCTGTTACAAAGGGATTTCATTTTTTTGAACTTATTTGAACTCCCTTGTTTTTCTGTGTTCAAAATGCACCATTCAAAGCCACATCATCAATTTACAACCCTTTCTGACTTCATTTGTTATTTTTCATGCATTTACTGATTATTTTGAGCTATAAGACCATGAAATTGAAAAGCATTTGAAATGAACTCTGAAAAGGTTGCAAGTTGGCATGGTATCATCATTTCACCCACATAGCATGTGCGAGAAAGTAGAGAGGGTTACGGCAAAAACTGGATGCACTTCATGTACAAAACGGACAATTTCTTTCAAAGTATCAGGGTTTCATATGAAAACTTGTCTGTTACAAAGGGATTTCATTTTTTTGAACTTATTTGATCTCCCTTTTTTTTGTGTTGAAAATGCACCATTCAAAGCCACATCATCAATATACAACCCTTTCTGACTTCATTTGTTATTTTACATGCATTTACTGATTATTTTGAGCTATAAGACCATGAAATTGAAAAGCATTTGAAATGAACTATGAAAAGGTTCCAAGTTGGCATGGTATCATCATTCACCCACATAGCATGTGCGAGAATGTAGACAGGGTTAGGGCAAAAACTGGATGCACTTCGTCTACAAAACGGACAATCTCTTTCGAAGTATCAGAGTTTCATACGGAAACTCGTCTGTTACACTTATTTGAACTCCCTTGTTTCTCTGTGTTGAAAATGCACCATTCAAAGCCACATCATCAATTTACAACCCTTTCTGACTTCATTTGTTTATTTTCATGCATTTACTGATTATTTTGAGCTATAAGACCATGAAATTGAAAAGCATTTGAAATGAACTCTGAAAAGGTTCCAAGTTGGCATGGTATGATCATTTCACCCACATAGCATGTGCGAGAAAGTAGAGAGGGTTACGGCAAAAACTGGATGCACTTCGTGTACAAAACGGACAATTTCTTTCAAAGTATCAGGGTTTCATATGGAAACTTGTCTGTTACAAAGGCATTTCATTTTTTTGAACTTATTTGAACTCCCTTGTTTTTCTGTTTTGAAAATGCACCATTCAAAGCCACATCATCAATTTACAACCCTTTCTGACTTCATTTGTTATTTTTCTTGCATTTACTGATTATTTTGAGCTATAAGACCATGAAATTGAAAAGCATTTTTAATGAACTCTGAAAAGGTTCCAAGTTGGCATGGTATCGTCATTTCACCCACATAGCATGTGCGAGAAAGTAGACAGGGTTAGGGCA
>NC_041385.1:774175380-774178123 GCF_002162155.2 Triticum dicoccoides
CCTTGTTTTTCTGTGTTGCAAATGCACCATTCAAAGCCACATCATCAATTTACAACCCATTCTGACTTCATTTGTTATTTTTCATGCATTTACTGATTATTTTGAGATATAATAAGAACATGAAATTGAAAAGAATTTGAAATGAACTCTGAAAAGGTTCCAAGTTGGCATGGTATCATCATTTCACCCACATAGCATGTGCAAGAAAGTAGAGAGGGTTACGGAAAAAACTGGATGCACTTCGTGTACAAAACGGACAATCTCTTTCGAAGTATCAGAGTTTCATACGGAAACTCGTCTGCTACACTTATTTGAACTCCATTGTTTTTCTGTGTTCAAAATGCACCATTCAAAGCCAAATCATCAATTTACAACCCTTTCTGACTTCATTTGTTATTTTTCATGCATTTACTGATTATTTTAAGCTATAAGACCATGAAATTGAAAAGCATTTTAAATGAACTCTGAAAAGGTTCCAAGTTGGCATGGTATCATCATTTCACCCACATAGCATGTGCGAGAAAGTAGAGAGGGTGACGACAAAAACTGGACGCACTTCATGTACAAAACGGACAATCTCTTTTGAAGTATCAGGGTTTCATATGGAAACTTGTCTGTTACAAAGGGATTTCATTTTTTTGAACTTATTTGAACTCCCTTGTTTTTCTGTGTTCAAAATGCACCATTCAAAGCCACATCATCAATTTACAACCCTTTCTAACTTCTTTTGTTATTTTTCATGCATTTACTGATTGTTTTGAGCTATAAGACCATGAAATTGAAAAGCATTTGAAATGAACTTTGAAAAGGTTCCAAGTTGGCATGGTATCATCATTTCACCCACATAGCATGTGTGAGAAGTAGAGAGGGTTACGGCAAAAACTGGATGCACTTCGTGTACAAAACGGACAATCTCTTTCGAAGTATCAGAGTTTCATACAGAAACTCGTCTGTTAGACTTATTTGAACTCCATTGTTTTTCTGTGTTCAAAATGCACCATTGAAAGCCAAATCATCAATTTACAACCCTTTCTGACTTCATTTGTTATTTTTCATGCATTTACTAATTATTTTGAGCTATAAGACCATGAAATTGAAAAGCATTTGAAATGAACTCTGAAAAGGTTCCAAGTTGGCATGGTATCATCATTTCACCCACATAGCATGTGCGAGAAAGTAGAGAGGGTTACGGCAAAAACTGGATGCACTTCGTGTACAAAACGGACAATTTCTTTCAAAGTATCCGGGTTTCATATGGAAACTTGTCTGTTACAAAGGGATTTCATTTTTTTGAACTTATTTGAACTCCCTTGTTTTTCTGTGTTGAAAATGCACCATTCAAAGCCACATCATCAATTTACAACCCTTTCTGACTTCATTTGTTATTTTTCATGCATTTACTGATTATTTTGAGCTATAAGACCATGAAATTGAAAAGCATTTGAAATGAACTCTGAAAAGGTTCCAAGTTGGCATGGTATCATCATTTCACCCACATAGCATGTGTGAGAAAGTAGAGAGGGTTACGGCAAAAACTGGATGCACTTCGTGTACAAAACGGACAATCTCTTTCGAAGTATCAGAGTTTCATATGGAAACTCGTCTGTTACACTTATTTGAACTCCATTGTTTTTCTGTGTTTAAAATGCACCATTCAAAGCCAAGTCATCAATTTACAACCCTTTCTGACTTCATTTGTTATTTTTCATGCATTTACTGATTATTTTGAGCTATAAGACCATGAAATTGAAAAGCATTTTAAATGAACTCTAAAAAGGTTCCAAGTTGACATGGTATCATCATCTCACCAACATAGCATGTGCGAGAAAGTAGAGAGGGTGACGGCAAAAACACGATGCACTTCGTGTACAAAACGGACAATTTCTTTCGAAGTATCAGGGTTTTGTATGGAAACTCGTCTGTTACAAAGGGATTTCATTTTTTTGAACTTATTTTAACTCCCTTGTTTTTCTGTGTTCAAAATGCACCATTCAAAGCCACATCATCAATTTACAACCCTTTCTGACTTCATTTGTTATTTTTCATGCATTTACTGATTATTTTGAGCTATAAGACCAAGAAATTGAAAAGCAATTGAAATGAACTCTGAAAAGGTTGCAAGTTGGCATGGTATCATCATTTCACCCACATAGCATGTGCGAGAAAGTAGAGAGGGTTACGGCAAAAATTGGATGCACTTCATGTACAAAACGGACAATCTCTTTTGAAGTATCAGGGTTTCATATGGAAACTCGTCTGTTACAAAGGGATTTCATTTTTTTGAACTTATTTAAACTCCCTTGTTTTTCTGTGTTCAAAATGCACCATTCAAAGCCACATAATCAATTTACAACCCTTTCTAACTTCATTTGTTATTTTTCATGCATTTACTGATTGTTTTGAGCTATAAGACCATGAAATTGAAAAGCATTTGAAATGAACTCCGAAAAGCTTCCAAGTTGGCATGGTATCATCATTTCACCCACATAGCATGTGCGAGAAAGTAGAGAGGGTTACGGCAAAAACTGGATGCACTTCGTGTACAAAACGGACAATCTCTTTCGAAGTATCAGAGTTTCATACAGAAACTCGTCTGTTACACTTATTTGAACTCCATTGTTTTTCTGTGTTCAAAATGCACCATTGAAAGCCAAATCATCAATTTACAACCCTTTCTGACTTCATTTGTTATTTTTCATGCATTTACTGATTATTTTGAGCTATAAGACCATGAAATTGAAAA
>NC_041385.1:774178133-774186460 GCF_002162155.2 Triticum dicoccoides
ATCAGAGTTTCATACAGAAACTCGTCTGTTACACTTATTTGAACTCCATTGTTTTTCTGTGTTCAAAATGCACCATTGAAAGCCAAATCATCAATTTACAACCCTTTCTGACTTCATTTGTTATTTTTCATGCATTTACTGATTATATTGAGCTATAAGACCATGAAATTGAAAAGCATTTGAAATGAACTCTGAAAAGGTTCCAAGTTGGCATGGTATCATCATTTCACCCACATAGCATGTGCGAGAAAGTAGAGAGGGTTACGGCAAAAACTGGATGCACTTCGTGTACAAAACGGACAATTTCTTTCAAAAGTATCAGGGTTTCATATGGAAACTTGTCTGTTACAAAGGGATTTCATTTTTTTGAACTTATTTGAACTCCCTTATTTTTCTGTGTTGAAAATGCACCATTCAAAGCCACATCATCAATTTACAACCCTTTCTGACTTCATTTGTTATTTTTCATGCATTTACTGATTATTTTGAGCTATAAGACCATGAAATTGAAAAGTATTTGAAATGAACTCTGAAAAGGTTCCAAGTTGGGATGGTATCATCATTTCACCCACATAGCATGTGCGAGAAAGTAGACAGGGTTTGGGCAAAAACTGGATGCACTTCGTCTACAAAACGGACAATCTCTTTCGAAGTATCAGAGTTTCATACGGAAACTCGTGTGTTACACTTATTTGAACTCCATTGTTTTTCTGTGTTCAAAATGCACCATTCAAAGCCAAATAATCAATTTACAACCCGTTCTGACTACATTTGTTATTTTTCATGCATTTACTGATTATTTTGAGCTACAAGGCCATGAAATTGAAAAGCATTTGAAATGAACTCTGAAACCGAAGTACATACATAGTTCTCGAGAGCATTAAAACCAAAGTTCATACATAGTTCTCATTGAACAACATATAGCTCTCCAGAGCATCTAATTAAACCATACATTGAAATTATGTAAAACATTTCAATGCAACAACAAATGCGATCATAATCGCAACCAAGGTAACAACTGATCCAACTACATAATGATACCAAGCCTTGGTATGAATGACATATTTTCTAATCCTTTTAATCTTCAACCGCATTGCATCCATCTTGATCTTGTGATCATCGACGACATCCGCAACATGCAACTCCAATATCATCTTCTCCTCCTCAATTTTTCTTATTTTTCCTTCAAGTAATTGTTTTCTTCTTCAACAAAATTTAACCTCTCGACAATAGGGTCGGTTGGAATTTCCGGTTCAACAACCTCCTAGATAACTAAAATCTATGTCACATTGGTCGGCATAATTGTCATAAACAATAAATGAACCAAATAGTTATGAAAAGATAATATATACCACATCTGAATTTTAGACAGGATCAGGGCCGACGGGGGCGGATACCAAAACCATCGCACTATATAATAACAAGGAATAATAAAAGTAAGAAAATTAGACAAGTATCTATTTGAAGTCAAAAAAAATTCTTTCAGAAAGAAGATAAGAACAAGAGGCTCACCACGGTGGTGCCGGCGACGAGATCGGCGCGGGCGATCGATGGCGGTGAAGACGGTGGCTACGGGGCGTGACGGACCGCAAAATCTAGACAAATCTCGTTGAAAATGGAGCTCAGAGGTCGAGTTTCGAGAGGAGAAAGCTTAACTAGTGTGCCTCGGGCATTTCATCGAACACCTCATGTGCATAGGAGGTGAACTAGAGAACCCAAATGCCCTCCCCTCGCCGGCTTGAGAAAACAGAGCACACTGGAGTGCTCTGCCGCGGAAGTGGGTATATATAGGCAAGTTATTTGTCCCGGTTCGTGGCATGAACCGGGACTAAAGCCCCCCCTTCTGTCCCAGTTCAAGCCACGAACCGAGACTAATGGTTGTGGGCCAGGAGCGAGGACCATTGGTCCCAGTTCGTGGCTTGAACCGGGATAAATGGTTCCATACGAACCGGGACAAATGACCTCGAGGCCCCGGCCGGCCGCCTGGGCTCACGAACCGGGTCTAATACCCCCCATGGGTCCCGGTTCTTGAAGAACCGGGACTAATGGGCTGGCTAGGCCCGAACATTAGCCCTGTTTTCTTCTAGTGGGTGGATGTCTACGTGGCCAAGTGTGCATGCATGGTTTGAATCCAGCTGTGTGTGATGCACTCGACGGGCCTTTTTGGATAGGGCCCACATGAAGCGGTACCCAATTTTGAGGAAAATGAAGCAACGGGCCCCGCACTCAGTCTGCATGACGAACTCGTTCCCTCCATTGGCTAGATCCAGCATGCGATATGGCATCTTTCCACATAGCCCGCGTTAGGGCGTGCCGCTCTCGGTGATTGACCACACCTGTCATGGGTCATACGATGAGACCACGCCAGGCCCCGCGAACCACCGCCTAGGCACAAACCGGATGCGTTACCATTGGTAGCTAGATCCAAACCATATGCACCCCCGCCGTCTAGACCCAGGTGTGGAGCATCACATAGATGTTTCACTAGTAGAAAAGGGGGCAATGGCCCAGGCCAGTTCAGCCCATTAGTCCCGGTTCAATCCAGAACCGGGACCAATGGAGCTATTTGCCCCGGTTCGTGAGCCCAGGGGGGCCGGCCGGGCCACGTGGGCCATTGGTCCCGGTTCGTCCGGACCTTTTGGTCCCGGTTGGTGGGACGAACCGGGACCAATGGGCCTGGCTCCTGGCCCACCACTATTGGTCCCGGTTGGTGGCATGAACCGGGACCAATGGCTACCCGTTAGTCCCGGTTCATGGTTCATGCCACGAACCGGGACCAATAGTGCTGCCTATATATACCCCCTCGCTCGCGAGCAGAGCACTCAAGTGCTCTGTTTTTCTCTTGCCGGCATGGGGGGGGGGCTTTGTGTTGCTCTAGCTCACCTCCATAGCACATGAGGTGTTCGATGAAATGCCCGAGCCACACTACTTAAGCTTTCTCCTCTCCAAGCAAGACTTCCAACCTCCATTTTCCTCAATATTTGTCTAGGTTTAGCGGTCCATCACGCCCCGTCCCCGTCTTCACCGCCGTCGATCACCCGCGCCGATCTCATCGCCAGCACCACCGTGGTGAGCCTCTTGTTCTTATCTTCTTTCTGAAAGGAAAAATATTCTTACTTGTATTATTTTCTTACTTTTATTATTGCATCTTATATAGTGCGATGGTTTTGGTATCCGCCCCCGTCGGCCCTCGTCCTGTCTATGATTCGGATGTGGTATATATTATCTTTTCATAACTATTGGTTCATTTATTGTTTATGAAAATTATGCCGACCAACGTGACATAGATTTTATTTATCTAGGAGGTTGTTGAACCAGAAATTCCAACCGACCCTATTGTCGAGAGGTTAAATTTAGTTGAAGAAGAAAACAATTTCTTGAAGGGAAAAATAAAAAAACTTGAGGAGGAGAAGATGATATTGGAGTTGCATGTTGCGGATGTCGTCGATGATCACAAGATCAAGATGGATGCAATGCGCTTGAAGATGAGAAAGATTAGAAAATATGCCATTCATACCGAGGCTTGGTATCATTATGCCGTTGGATCAGTTGTTACCTTGGTTGCGATTATGATCGCATTTGTTTTTGCATTGAAATGTTTTACATAGTTTCAATGTATGGTTTAATTAATTTAGATGCTCTACAGAGCTTTATGTTGTTAGATGAGAACTATGTATGTACTTTGGTTTTTATTTGATGATGAACTTCTATTAATTTGGTCACTTAATTATATATTCATGATGTTCTGTAATGATTTTTGACACACTTAATTATATATAATGCACGTAGATGAACCGGCAATGGATGTACGATGACAGACACACCTCCGAGTACATTAAGGGCGTGCATGATTTTCTCGAAGTGGCTGAGGCAAACAAGCAGAATGGTTTTATGTGTTGTCCATGCCCTATATGTGGGAATACGAAGTCTTACTCTGACCGGAAAATCCTTCACACCCACCTGCTTTACAAGGGTTTCATGCCACACTATAATGTTTGGACGAGGCACGGGGAAATAGGGGTTATGATGGAAGACAGCGAGGAAGAAGAGTACGATGACAACTATGTGCCCCTTGAATACGATGATGCTACTGAACATCAAGATGCACCAGACGATGTGCATGATGGTGCTGCAACGGGCGAAGCTACTGAAGATCAAGAGGAACCAGACGATGTGCCCGATGATGATGATCTCTGTCGGGTCATTGTCGATGCAAGGACACAATGCGAAAGTCAAAAGGAGAAGCTGAAGTTCGATCGCATGTTAGAGGATCACAAAAAGGGGTTGTACCCCAATTGCGAAGATGGCAACACAAAGCTCGGTACCGTACTCGAATTGCTGCAGTGGAAGGCAGAGAATGCTGTGCCTGATAAAGGATTTGAGAAGCTACTGAAAATAATGAAGAAGAAGCTTCCAAAGGATAACGAATTGCCCGACAGTACATACGCAGCAAAGAAGGTCGTATGCGCTCTAGGATTGGAGGTGGAGAAGATACATGCATGCCCTAATGACTGCATCCTCTACCGCGGTGCCTACAAGGATCTGAACGCATGCCCGGTATGCGGTGCATTGCGGTATAAGATCATACGAGATGACCCTGGTGATGTTGATGGCGAGCCTCCCAGGAAGAGGGTTCCTGCGAAGGTGATGTGGTATGCTCCTATAATACCATGGTTGAAACGTCTGTTCAGAAATGGAGAGCATGCCAAGTTGATGCGATGGCATAGTGAGGACCGTAAGAAAGACGGGAAGTTGAGAGCACCCGCTGACGGGTCGTAGTGGAGAAAAATTGAGAGAAAGTACTAGGATGAGTTTGCAAAGGACCCAAGGAACGTATGGTTTTCTTTAAGCGCGGATGGCATTAATCCTTTCGGGGAGCAGAGCAGCAATCACAGCACCTGGCCCATGACTCTATGTATGTATAAGCTTCCTCCTTGGATGTGCACGAAGCGGAAGTTCATTATGATGCCAGTTCTCATCCAAGGCCCTAAGCAACCCGGCAACGACATTGATGTGTACCTAAGGCCATTAGTTGAAGAACTTTTACAGCTGTGGAATGGAAACGGTATACGTACATGGGATGAGCACAAAAAGGAGGAATTTAACCTAAAGGCGTTGCTGTTCGTGACCATCAACGATTGGCCCGCTCTCAGTAACCTTTCAGGACAGACAAACAAGGGATACCACGCATGCACGCACTGTTTACTTGACACCGATAGTATATACCTGGGAAGCTGCAGGAAGAATGTGTACCTGGGCCATCGTTGATTTCTTCCGACCAACCATCAATGTCGAAAGAAAGGCAAGCATTTCAAAGGCGAGGCAGATCACCGGAAGAAGCCCGCCATGCGTACCGGTGATCACGTACTTGGTATGGTCAATGATTTACACATAATCTTTGGAAAGGGTCCCGGCGGACTAGCTGTTCCGAATGACGCTGAGAATCACGCACCCATGTGGAAGAAGAAATCTATATTTTGGGACCTACCCTACTGGAAAGACCTAGAGGTCCACTCTTCGATCGACGTGATGCACGTGACGAAGAACCTTTGCGTGAACCTGCTAGGCTTCTTGGGCGTGTATCGGAAGACAAAAGATACATCTGAGGCACGAGAGGACCTGCAACGCTTGCACGAAAAAGATGGCATGCCTCCGAAGCAGTATGAAGGTCCTGCCAGCTACGCTCTTACGAAAGAAGAGAAAGAAATATTCTTTCAATGCCTGCTCAGTATGAAGGTCCCGACTGGCTTCTCGTCAAATATAAAGGGAATAATAAATATGCCAGAGAAAAAGTTCCAGAACCTAAAGTCTCATGACTGCCACGTGATTATGACGCAACTGCTTCCGGTTGCATTGAGGGGGGCTTCTACCGGAAAACGTCCGATTATCCATTGTGAAGCTATGTGCATTCCTCGATGCAATATCTCAGAAGGTGATCAATCCAGAAATCGTACCAACGCTAAGGAGAGATGTGGCGCAATGTCTTGTCAGTTTCGAGCTGGTGTTCCCACCATCCTTCTTCAATATCATGACGCACGTCCTAGTTCATCTAGTCAACGAGATTGTCATTCTGGGGCCCGTATTTCTACACAATATGTACCCCTTTGAGAGGTTCATGGGAGTCCTAAAGAAATATGTTCGTAACCGCGCTAGGCTAGAAGGAAGGATCTCCATGGGCCATCAAACAGAGGATGTCATCAGGTTTTGTGTTGACTTCATTCCTGGCCTTAAGAAGATAGGTCTCCCTAAATCGCGGTATGAGGGGAGACTGACTGGAAAAGGCACGCTTGGAAGGGACTGAATAATATGCAGGGACAGATATTCTTGGTCTCAAGCACACTACACAGTTCTACAGAATTCTACCTTGGTGACCCCGTATGTCGATGAACACAAGAACAGTCTGCGCTCCAAACACCCGGAGCTGTGCAACGACTGGATTACATGTGAACACATCAGGACTTTCAGCAGTTGGTTAGAAACACGTCTCAGAGGTGACAACACTGTTTGTGATGAGCTGTACTTGTTGTCCAGGGGACCATCTTCGACTGTAATGATTTGGAAAGGATACGAGATAAATGGGAATACATTTTACACGATTGACCAAGATGAAAAGAGCACCAACCAAAACAGCGGTGTCCGCTTTGATGCAGCAACCGACAAGGGAAATGACACATATTATGGTTACATAGTAGACATATGGGAACTTGACTACGGAGTAGATTTTAAGGTCCCTTTGTTTAAGTGCAAGTGGGTCAATCTGTCAGGAGGCGGGGTACAGGTAGACCCACAGTATGGAATGACAACAGTGGATCTGAAAAATCTTGGGTACACTGACGAACCATTCGTCCTAGCCAATTATGTGGCACAGGTTATCTATGTGAAGGACATGTCTACCAGACCGAGGAAAAGAAAAGATAAGGAAGCGAATACATCATACAATGAGCCAAAGCGCCACATAGTTCTTTCAGGAAAAAGGGACATCCTGGGAGTGGAGGGCAAGACAGACATGTCTGAAGAGTATGAAAAGTTTCATGAAATTCCTCCCTTCAAACGATGAAGATTATCCATGGTTACGGCGCAATAAGAAAACGACACAAGCGAAGAAAAAGTGAAGACTTTCTCCCGCAACTATTATGATGATACCATGCCAACTTTTTAACAGACGAGTATGATACCATTGTCCATTTTGTACATGCACATGCTATGCCAACTTTTTCAGAGTTCATTTGAAAACTATGAATTTGAAAACCTCGCCAACCGAAGGGCGCTCACACCGGTTTATAAGCCCGTCCCTCTACACGCCTTGTTGAGCACACAAACTTGTGATTCACACAAATTTCAAAGAAAACTAATGGCACAAACAGAAAGTTTATAATTTTGCTGACCTAAAAGCAAAAAGAATTAAAAAATAAAGCAAAAAACCAAAAGAAAATAAATAATGCAGAAAACAAAACAAAAAAGCTTGAAAAAAATAAAAAAAAAGCAACAATAAGTATTTTGTTGTAAGTAGAAACAAAATAAAATAAATAAATAAAGCAAAAAAGTGTTTTCAAATTTGAAAACTAATGGCACTAACAGAAAGTTTATAATTTTTCTAAAACTAAAAGCAAAAGGAATTAAAAAATAAAGCAAAAAACAACAAAAATTATATAATGCAGAAAACAGAACAAAAAAACTGAAAAATAATAAAAATAGCAACAATAAGTATTTTGTTGTAAGTACAAACAAAATAAAATATATAAAGCAACAAAGAAAACAAAAAAAGTGTTTTCAAATTTGAAAACTAATGGCACTAACAGAAAGTTTATAATTTTTCTAAAACTAAAAGCAAAAAGAATTAAAAAATAAAGCAAAAAACAACAAAAAATAAATATTGCAGAAAGCAAAACGAAAAAACCGGAAAAAAATAAAAATAGCGACAATAAGTATTTTGTTGTAAGTAGAAACAAAATAAAATAAATAAAGCAACAAAGAAAACAAAAAAACAAAAAAAAGTTCCACCTACTGGGCCCCCACGGCCTGAATACGACTAGAAACCCTACCATGGGCCAGGATTCAGGCCCGCGGGAGGCCCAGTAGGCTCACAGGCACAGATTGCACGGTTAGGCCCGAAAGCCTGCAGTTGAGAGGAGCTCGAGAGGGTGGGCGCAGCAGCGCTTATAAACCACTCTCGAGCTCTCTCAACTAGCGAGGTGGGACTAAACTTTTCGGCACAGGGCAGCACAAGGCCTTTGGTCCCGGTTGGTGGCACCAACCGGGACTAAAGGGGGCATTGGTCCCGGTTCGTGGAACCAACCGGGACTAATGCACCCCTTTAGTACCGGTTG
>NC_041385.1:774186885-774255661 GCF_002162155.2 Triticum dicoccoides
CGTCGCCGCCACTCCCCGCGCCCCTGCTCGCCCCGACGCTGCCCGCCACTCGCCCCTGCCTGCCCCGAGGACGCCCTTGTGAGCACCGCGCGCCCCTGCCGGCCCCGCCGCCGCCGCCGTTTTTTTAGATATATGAATTTCTTATGTATGTTCATATATGTATTTTTTTAGATATATGTATTTCTTATGTATGTTCATATATGTATTTTTTTAGATATATGTATTTCTTATGTATGTTCATATATGTATTTATGTATTTTTTTTACATGTTTTTTGTATGAATGTATGTATTTTAGGTTAGTTTCATTTTTAGAAAAGTTTTATATATTTAGGAAGAAGGAAGAGAAGGAAGAAGGAAGAAGAAGGAAAAGTTTTATATATGCAAAAGTTACATTTTTAGAAAAGTTTTATATATCTAGCTAGAAAGAAGGAAGAAGAAGAAAAAGAAGGAGAGGAAAAAGGAAAATAAGAAGAGGAAGAAAGGAGTAGAAGAGGAGAGGAAGAAGAGGAGAAATAAATAAGAAGAGGAAAAAAGAAGAAAAAGAAGAGGAGAAGAAGAAAAAATAGAAAATATTCTATTTTTTCTTCTTCTCCTCTATTCCTTTCTTCTTCTCCTCTTTTTTTCTTCTTTTTTTCTTCGATCTTCTCCTCTGTCATCGTCGATATACCCCTCCCGATAACTTCAACACGAGGGGGGGGTCCATATACCCCCTCCAGATAACTTCAATACGTGGGGGGGGGTCGTCGATATACCCCCTCCCCGATAACATTAATTTCCCGTGTATGTATCTCGTCGTTGTCGATATTACCCCCTTGAAGCGTTGTCGAGGGATCGAGGGTTCTAGGGTCGAGGGATCGAGGGTTCAAGGGTCGTCTAGGGGTCGAGGGTTCCAGGGTCGTTGAGGGTTTATTCTGGAATGGAGTCCCGGATAGGATAATTTGCCTTTTTGTACGAATTTCAGCAAAGGCCTTTCAAATAACGATATTCAGAAGGTTCTTGCTGAACTTTGTACCAAAAAGTGAATTATCCTATCAATGCCGACCCCCTCCTGATAGCTTCAACACGTGGGGGGGGGGTCGATATTACCCCCTCCTTGAAGCGTTCTCGAGGCCACCCCCTAACCCTTGAAGCGTTGTCGAGGCCACCCCAAACCCTAGAGAAGCAGCGTCGAGGCCACTAATATGATTCCTTATTGTGATTAGCTAGCTAGTTCTACGTTTGCCACTAATATATCCATATCTGTCATGTTTGAATAATAATTGCCATGTTGTAAATATTTGTAGAAACTATGGACACCCCCCGAGACGAAGCACAAGAAGCGTTGTTGAGGGACATAATGCACAAGGAAGTGATGCCGTCTCCTCGTTGATGTTTGTCAACGACAACGATGGTCTGGAAGGAGAGGGCGAAGAAGCAGCTGGCTATGATTTACATGGCTCCGATGACCCAATGCCGGTGCAAGAAGGAGAAGGTGAAGAAGTAGACCGTGAGGACGGCTCCGGTGATCACCAAACCGAGTCCGGCCAGGTATATATATTAGTTAAGCCTGTGCTGACTAGCTAATTGATGCATTCATTGTTTTGGTATGTACACATATTAATTAACTCTCGTCTTTGTTCTTTTTTCTAGCCCTCCGGATCGAGCACAACTTCGGTAAAGAGACAAAGGCCCGAAGAAAAAGTTGAGCTCGGATGAAAAGTTTGAGATCACACAAATCGCGCGCGACGGCCAACCGATTGAACCCTACCGTACAAAGAAGGCATTTGTTGCTCGGTGCGGGGTTCTAGTTAGGGACAAGATCCCGATCAGCATCCACCAATGGTATAAGCCTAAGAACGAAGACCCTGAGGTGTCTTATGTCAATGATATGCAGAAAAATAATCTTTGGACTGAGCTGAAGTCAAATTTCACCCTACCGCCGGAGGATGATCCGGAGAAGCCAGTTATAGAGCCATTAATCAAGTCTTTTGCTCTGAAGAAGATGGCAGACCTATTCAGGAATTGGAAGAAAGACCTCAATAGGTATGTCGAAAAAAATGAGACACCAGAATTCAAGGGCAAATATGAGAAGATCAGAGATGACTGGCCCGCATTTGTGGCCCACAAGACATCGGAAAAGAGTAAAAAGATGTCGGCGACAAACAAGAGAAATGCTGAGAAGAAGAAGCTTCACCATTGCACGGGGTCAGGTGGCTAGCTCGTAGCCCGGCCTAAGTGGACCAAGGCTGAGAATGATCTGCTTGATAAAGGGATCGAACCAGAGACAATGAACTGGCCAGACCATTGCCGGACTTGGTTCTTTGGGGCCGGCGGATCCTTGGACCCTATAACAGGGAAGTGCATTTGGACGGACGAACAATTGGACATACCAGTCAAGAGGCTTCAGCAATATATCGAAGCAGCGCAGCAAGGGACGTTCGTTCCAGACAGGGAGAAGGACGAGCTCACAATGGCCCTCGGCAATCCTGAGCACCCTGGACGGACACGAGGCACGCCAGGCTCCGTTTTGTGGAAGGCTGGATTTCCGGACGCAGGGGGTTACAAAACCCAGGAGAGGAGGAAGAAATTGGAGCAGAGCCAACTGCAGGCGCTGCACGAAAGGGTAATGGGGCTAGAGGAACGAGAAGCAGATCGCAACAAATGACCTGCCGAAGCTTGCCCCGAAGCTACCCCGCCATCTTAGCGGAGAAGCAGCATGGCTTCCACCGAGCTGCTTCAGCCAGAGCATGCCTTGACGGCTCCTGCCAGCTATCCCGTGGATGCTATCACGGATGCTGAAAATTGCCACCTTATGGAGCAATTTGAAGGTCAAGGCGGCTGTTGGCTCTGTTTATCCTACTAAACCCGACTCAACTTTTCACTGCCGGCCGATTCCAGAAGGATATGCTAAGGTGATGGTCAATGAAATAACGAAGGGATTTGAGGACCTCCGGCTTGCCCACCCTACCGGTGAAGGGGAGTATCGGCTGGGTTCTGCTCTGAAGACTCCATGCCTATGGCAGAAGGATCTCATCAACCTTCCGAACTGGACGCCTCCGCCTCCTCCTCCTCCTCCGGCGAGTCAGGGCACTCCGCCTCCTCCACCGCCTCCTCCTCCGGCGAGTGACAATCAGGGCACTCAGCCGGCTCCTTCTCCGGCGCGTGGCGGCACTCCGCCTCCTTCTCCGCCTGCGCCGGCGCGCCCGAGCAGCCAGCCTCCTTCTCCGCCTCGTCAGCAAGGGCGGAAGAGACCCGCCGCCGCTCCGGCTGCTCCGGCGCGTCGTAGTCCTTCTCCTCCGCCTCGTAAGCAAGGAAAGAAGACATCCGCTCTGTCTGCTCTGCCGGCGTCTAGCAGTACAGCCAAAGGCGGGAGGAGATACAGATTCGGTCCTTCTCTGAAGACTCCAGAGAAGTTACCGTACGAGAGGAGCGAGGAGGAAAACGCGAAGATCGCGCCGACCGAAGTGGATGACTGGTTTCAAGGGTTGAAAGCAAAGAGACATCCACCTTCGGAGGAGAAGGTAGATCCGGTGAAAGCGAAGCGCACTCTGGCTGCCCTGACAAAACCACCCAAGTCTCCGCCGAAAGGCAACTATGAGCGCATTATTGGAAAGGCATTTGCCGAAGCGGAGAGGTCGGGAAGTACTAAAAGTGATCAAAGGATGAAAGAACGACAAGCTGGGAAACAAATTGCCCAGCTCGGCGAACAAGCGAAGCAATCGTGCCCCCCGCTTAAGGTACCTGCTAGCGACATCGTCGATCCGAGGATGGTGCCCGGTTATGGCAATCCTGCAGATTACCTGCCCGACGATGTACATTATGATATCTTGGAGGTGCAGATACAAAGATACGAGTATGGGAAGCCTCTCGTCAAAGATGAAAGTTCTCTATCAACGATGATGCGAAGATTGCATGATTGGTACATGAAAACCTGCAAAGAGTCTGAGGGGAGGAGCACTTTGTATGTGAGAGTTAAAAAGGAGCATGACCTCCTTGGAATTGAACTGTTGCCTATTCGATTTGAGGAGTTCTATCAGTTTTTCAATCAATTGGCCATCGATAAAGCAACGGTCACCTGCTACTATCTGTAAGTAGTACTACTTCTGTCATTAAGTCTCTCTATATAACTCAGCCCTTTCATTGCATGTATTTATAATTATCCTCACTATATTATGCAGATTGAAGATCGCCGAATTGAAGAAAAGACAAGTGGGAGATATTGGGTTCATTAACACGTATCTCATAGATGCAACTGAGGTTCAATATCGTGCCCAAGAAACCGGGGCCAACTTGCTACGATCGTTGGAAATAAATGAACACAAAGATATAATACTCTTTCCTTACAACTTCAAGTGAGTGTTACTGTCTTGTGGCATATTCGGTTTCCTTATTAATCCAGGTTATAGTAATGTAATATTTATGAGTTATGCATGTGTGCACAGCTACCACTATATTCTCCTAGAGATTAAGCTTGAGAAGGGAGTAGTAACTGTCTTAGACTCCAAGCGAAAAGATCCCAAGGAGTATGCGGACATGACTGAAATGCTCGAGAAGTAAGTTAAATCTATCATTATCCACCATATCAGCAACTTTGTTAATTTCTGATATCAAGTAATTGTTTTCTTTGTATGGCAGGGCTTGGATAAAATTCACCAAAAAAGCTCCGGGACTACCGAAGAAGCTGCAATTTAGGCACCCGAAAGTAAGTACTATATAGTAGCATATTCCACGCATCTCCTAGTGATTCAAGTGCTAGTTTCATCAATACCATTTTGCATGCTTGCTAATTATCAGTTTGATTGACCTCTATTTCTTGTAAAGTTGTTGTGGCAGGAACAAGGGAATGATTTCTGTGGATACTACATTTGCGAGTCCATCCGCCACACGACCTGTGAGCGGGGCTACTCCGACAAACAATATGAAGTGCATAAATAACAATATTCACAATTTTATTTTATTACCATCATTTGTGTTGAGTTTCATTCATTCATATATATATATATGTATTCACCCCCTTCTTAAAATTAGATGTTTCGGATGTGGGATGAACTCCTAGCACCAGATCGCATGCGAGCAATTCAAGAGGAATTGGCGGCATTCTTTCTTGACCACGTGATCACTGAAGACGGAGAATACTATGTGGACCACGCGTCCGTATTTTAGGAGATTATATATTTGTAAAAGATAATTATTGTATATATGTAGCCGGTAGTGTCGGATAGATATACGAGAACTTGTTGTTTGACCAATCTCTCGGAGAAGGAGAGGTGGTCGATATCACTTCTCTCTGTATGCATATATGTTCATGACGATCTTCTGTTTGCTTACTAGCTAGCTAGCGTGTCTAGCTAGTCCTCTCTATACGTATGTATGGTATGTAGCGTCGACCAAGCACGGACAAAAGAGATGACACTTCTCTCTATTAATTAGGTAGCTATAGCACAATATATGAAACACCTAAATTAACCCCCCAAACCCCCCCCCCCCCTTTAAAAAAAACAAAAACCCCAGCCACAGAAATGCTGACGCGTGGATGCCTATTGGTCCCGGTTGGTGCCACCAACCGGGACCAAAGGCCCTCCTGCCTGGGCTCAGCAGACAGGCCACGTGGAGGCCCATCTGTCCCGGTTCTAGATGGAACCGGGACTAAAGGGTCAGGGCATTAGTACCGACCCTTTAGTCCCGGTTCATGAACCGGGACTGAAGGCCCTCACCAACCGGGACTATAGGCCCTTTTTCTACTAGTGTTTAGACTCATACGTGGACATGCATCCTCTTGGTAGACGTTTAGACTCATGTGTTACCTCGTAGCTAGATCCAAACTTGACTCACACCACTTACGCCAGTCCCCGAACCATGCATCCCCATCGTTCAGACTCATACTGGACATGTGTGCATGCATGTTGTGGGTCCAGTTGAGTGCGATGCACGAGATAGGCCTTGGTTACTAGGTCTAACATCACGTGGCATCGATATTTGAGGCAAATGAAGGAACGTGCCCCACACTTCTTTCACAGGCCGGACACATTCACTCTCGATGGCTTGATCCGACATGCGATATGGCCCCGTTTGCACACAACCTATGTGAGGGCCGATGCATGCCGCTCTCGATGTTTTCCACACCCTCTAGGGGTTGTATGATGACACCACGCCAGGTCCCGTGAATTTTTAGCCCCTCACGAATTTGCATTGATTATAACGACAGCTAACGGGCATCATAGCCCTAGAGAACGGCGTCGAGGCCACGCCTCCCGTTGGTAGCATATGGCACATATATGGACCAAAGAGCTTAACATGGGGCACTCATCCCATTCCCTGCTATGATTTCATGTGGCCACGTAAGATCTTGAACTTTCGAGGTTACAACCATAGAAATGCGGTAAATGGCCCAAATATGCGAGCGAGGGAGGGGGGGTGGGGGCGATAAAGGCCACGCAATTAGCTACCCCCATTACTGAAGTTTCTTTTTGGGATAATTAGGTTTATGCCCCTAGTTGTGTCCCACTCGTCTGTTTTACCCCTAATTCTCAAGAGTCACCGGTTCTGTCCAAGTCAATCTGCTCCTCTTATGTTTTTGTCCTTTGACCGTTTGGCCGCCAGTTTGAAAACTTCATAACTAATTCATACTAAATCAGAAAATGCAAATAAGATACCAAAATGTTCACAAAAACACCACCTATATGTCAGTGTCATTTGTATTCATGAAAAAAGTGTTGGAAAGTGCACGTCTGAGTTTTAGATCTTTTGATACCACCATGAATAATGAACTCTAAAAAAATTCAAAAAAATTCAAAAAAATATGGTGGCAAAGAAGAACAAATTTTTTATGTGCTTGCCAAGTTTCATTAGGGAACGACATTCGTGGAAGTCAAAATAATCTATTTCGGAGTGCTGATTGTTTTTTTGCCACGGCACCCACGAATGTTATTCCCTGATGAAACTTGGCAGGCACTTAAAACAGTTGTCATTGTTTGCCACCATTTTTTTTGATTTTTTTTTGAAATTTTTTAGATTTCACTATTCATGGTGGTGTCGTAAGAGCTAAAACTCGGATGGGCAGTTTTCAACACTTTTTCATGAATGCAAGTGACACTAACATATAGTTGATGTTTTTCTGAACATTTTGGTGTCTTATTTGCATTTTTCTGATTTAGTATGAATTAGTTATGAAATTTTCAAACCGACGGTCAAACGGTCAAAGGGCAAAAGCATAAGAGGAGCAGAGTGACTTGGACAGAACCGGTGACTTTTGGGAATTAGGGGTAAAACAGACGAGTGGGACACAACTAGGGGCATAAATCTAATTATTCCTTGTTTTTTCTGGAAAGAAACATTTTTTATAAATAAGGAATTTTAGCACTTATTAATAACGATTTCATAATTTCACATTGTAAGGTGCATTTTTTTCTCTAAAACAAAGGTGTTGTAAACGCACAAAACTCCTCCTTGAGCCTCTCACCATCACGTTCACGTTGAGCTCACCCAAAAAGGATTTCCCTGTTGTATACGATTTTCCTTTGTTTTTGTTTTTTAGACAAAAGGATTTTCCTTTGTGTTTTTTTATTAGTAACATAAGGTTTTACTTTGTGAATGGTAAGCGGCCTGTGGACCTGTTTGGTTGTTTCTTTATGAACTAGACACACGGGCCGTTATTTTCTGTGCTTGACACTGATAGGGTCCGTGTAATCACCCCCATCGCCCCACACACCCCGCCTCCCTCATCCCCACCCTCCCCACAAACCACCCTGCCGCGACCCTACCGCCTACTCGCCTGGCCGCTCTCGACAGTTGGAGCAGAAGAGCGTGGAGTTAGATTCGGAGGCTGCTAGCAAGCACCTAGCGAGTACCGGCAACTAGGTGAAGTGAGAAACCCGACCATGTAATCTTCGACTTCTTTATTCCTTGTTGTGTTGCCGTTTCCTGAGTTGGATATGATTTTGAAAGTTGGAGATTAAATAGTTAGGATTTTCAAATCGAAGGTTAGATGGAAGGCGATGCAGAGATTGAAGGAAGTTTTCTACATCGGTAGCTTGCTCGGTAATTTTTTCTAGGGTTTCGGTATTCCAGGGTTTTCATAACAATGAGCAAGTGCAGATGCGTAACATAATAGCAGCAAATATCAACAAACAGTTCTTTAAAAACTTAGAATTTTTATTGGCATTGTACAGTGGCGAACCCAGGAAGAAACCGGAGGGTGGGCTCAAAACTTATAAGTTGGTCTAGTGGATTAAATTCCTTTTTAGGCCGAAATTAGGTTGGGTTTAGTAAGGCAGCCATTAACCTGTAGTCCTAGATTGCAAGTCAACTAAACATTTGTTAAAATAATATTTATTGCAGTGTTTTTATCAGAATATGAAATTTTGATCCAAATATTTGTATCTTTGTACGGAAATAACAATAACCTCTTAATCATGTTGCCCAAATAAGTTCATATTTTAATGATTATAAATGTGAGGGTGTACAATATATCAGAGTTTTTAGGAATTATTTTAATCTTTATTTTGTGTGCTTATGTAGTACCAGGAAAAAGTGAAGTAAGTTCATTTTCTCCAATATGACAGACAAGTGGCTAATTTAGTTGGTTACGCTGATGATCCTTCGTCCTTCCAGAACAAATTTTCTTTTCTTTTTCCAGGAACAAATTGTTGGATGTGGATGTATGTAGATGGGCTATATGTTGAAGGTGTGCATGTGTACATTTGGGTGGGCTGAGTAACAACAGTAGTAGGATTTTTTTTATAGGACTTTTCTCAGAGATTACTGCTCAGTCTCAGATACTACCTTAGTTGTGCTGCAGAGGAGGAGGGGCCAATGCCACACGGCAACGCTCGGGGTGAGCCCATGCCGCCGGTCGAGGATCAAGAGAAGGACATGTCTGAACAAGTTGTGGTGCGGCGGGCACGCGCTGCGTTGCGGGCTTATGTGGAGTGGAGGGCGAGCCACCCGCGCAGTTCAAGTGTATGATTGTTGATTACTGTTGCAGTACGTTTGTGGATTATACTGTATGATTGTTGCCTAGTGTGTTTACATGCATACGCCCTTTTCTTAAATTCTCATCCTTTGCTTTTCTTCATTTTATTTTGTTTACACAGGTGGTGTGCATAACCTGTCGACAGGACTGCAACAAGCCTGATGCCACTAGGTTGACATTTACCATCAGGCTAGATGGGGACACTTCAGTTGTGGTATAAATAATCATGTCAATATTTACTTGTATTGTGTTTTTACCCTCTACTTTGAAGATTAACAAAATGTAGGAAATAAGTATAAATTAAATTCTACATCTACAGATCGTACGCATGGCACCAGTTCAGCGCCATCCCAGACAGTTCATTGCTTTTTCAAGTGAGAGGGAGCCGCACGTATGATTTTGGCGTGTACAAAGAGAATTCAAGGGCGATCATCGGTGGTGAAAACAGGTGCAGGTTTGTTGAAGACTTCGACCTGCGAGAAGGCGACCTTGTCTCCTTCGATTTGACTAAAGACATTCCTATGGTGTACTGCTGCAACCTGCCAACGACATGCGATCAAAACGAAGAGCATAAAGATCCTCTAGAATCAGCTATCATAGCAAAGGGAATTAATCTGACGAAGCAAGAGGAGAGTAACCTACATGACCTTTTGGTGATGAAGAAAGGTTATATAGGTGTATTTTTTGTCCACCGCTTCACCAAGTCAAACATAGCAGGAAAGACGATGGTATGTTTTTGGTGTACTGCTATTTTTTATTTTGTATGCAATTTTTTTTGTTTTTTCATGGAGAGAAAGATTAATGGTATGCTATTGTAGCTGAAACCAGTGAATACACTGATGTGTGTTTTGGCATATCCTTTTGTTTCCCATAACTAAAGTTCCTTATGTAATATATGTACATGTAGATGAAGATCATTTTGTTTACTGCTCCTTCACATATTTGATAATTTTTCTTCATATGATGGTGCATACAGAGATTACCGGCGAAAGTTGTCGACGCCCTGAAGAGCCCAAGAGATGGGGAGATACTGGGAGATGGGATTGCTGGCATTCGGCTGTGCAAGAACAGTTTCATGCCGGTCAAGTACCACAAGTGCGATGATGGCTACATCATCTTCGACAAGGGATGGAGTGATTTTGTTGACAGTGAAGAGCTCAAGGTTCATCAAGCCGTTCTTTTCAGTTTCAAGACCACAACCCGTGAAGATCTTCAGATCGAGGTGGTTATGAACATGCTGACGAGGATCCACAAATGTAGCACGACAACGCAAGAGTGTCCTTTACACTAGGTATGGTGCGAAAACTATGTTGATAGCAGTTATGCATCTATTGGGTTATGTCTTCATTATTTCTTGGTGATGATGACTATGAGAGGAGGACATGTTGCAGTTAGAGTAAATGCTAGGATTGGGTCCTATTCAGTACTCAAAATAGGGCTTATATAGGTGGTTGCTTTATTGGCTGCTGTTTCCCTGGCTATAATCAAGAACGATGGTAATGCAAATGGAATCGTTAAGGGTTTTATATTAATAATTTAAATCATGGAGTTAAGATGGTAGAACTACTTATGAGTGTTTGCGTACGAGATGCGGGAAGGGCATCCTTTGTGTTCTTCACTCTATGGTAATGCAGGAATAATGTGAGATTACAAAATAAATGGTATAGTGATCTTTTGATTTTTGTTTAGCTAATTTGCTTGTGCTTCATGGGATGGTCTACATTGCAGATGAAGGTGGTAAACAAAGAGGTGTTGACGTTGGTAGCAAAGAGGTGTTGATGGTCTATATGCGCAGGCTAGAGCATGTAGCAGGTGAATTGTATAGTTCATCGCAAGTGTGGAGTCACAGGGTACTGCGGTGTCGCCTGCACATGTCCTAGCTATATTTTTTGTCCTCTGTCGTAGTCTTATTTTTTGGACCTTCATGTTAAGTCTGGCTGGGCTTGCTACCATGTATGATTTGTGCTGCTAGTTGATTACTTTAGTTTCTAGCTGTAGTTTGTATCAGGGACTTGAAAGACCATGCGGTCTCTATTAATGGAAAATCAGAGGGGGCAACCCTTCTTTTGATTAAAAAATATGAACTTTCTTTATGCAATTAAAAATAATTTTTTTCTATTCAAACCCAGTTGAGAATAGTGTTTATTATAAATCTGAAATAATCTTTTGGTAAAAATATCTATCGCATTCTGTATCATAGTTAGCGAAACCGAAACAAAATAAACGTCTTAAGTATAATATCTCTTGAATGCCGATCAAATTAGGCAAGACAGCTAGAATAAAGGATGATTCAACTTGCAGGAAATTTGAACTTATGACTTACTAGCAGTATAATAAAGTTTACAGACTATCAGCTAGAAAAATAGAAGAAACATTTTAGTTTGATTCATTCTTCCTTCCAGACTTCCTCGACCGCCTAGATGGTTTGGCAAGATGCTGGCACTGACTCTCGAACCCCTTCTGGAAGTTCAACAATCACTTGTATACATCGTAGGTGGCATACACGTCCTTGGAAGCATAATTGATGTTCTTCAAGGGCAAGGGCGCTCTTGCCCATATATGGTGGTCATCTTCTGTGATAGCATCCTTCATCTTGTTGTAGCTGTGGTGGATGATGGACCAGCGTAGTCAGCCAAGCCATACTTTGGCTTAATCGTCACTGGATCAGGAACTCTCCACAAATTCCGGATATCCACAAAGTTTCGTACCACCAGACCAACACGCTTGAGTTTTTTCTAGTCATTGTTGATGTTCAGCCCAATGAAGGTGTACTCCTTGTCGAGCAGGAACGCGGCAAGCAGGCCGCAGTGCTCATCAGCAACGCTTATGGGGCACACAAGGACATAGATGCCAATGCATAACTGGACCACGACAGCCATCTGTGTCGGACCACGAGGCTAGGTGAACTCCACATCCAGTGCAACTATCTTCTGGCCGTTGTTCTGCAGCCAGTATTTGAATCTGTGAATGCAGTACTCAACACTGCTAGCCTTGTTCATGTACTTCACAAAAAATTTGGTATTTCCATCTGCCCTGACAGCATAATCTTTCACGAACGCCATGCCGAAGGACTGTAATTGATGAAACCAGTATAAGACATGAAGCATGACAATAACATGATAACAATAAGCTGAGATGAAATATAGTATATTAATTCTGGCACTATTGAAAGTTTATGTAAACAAGTGCATGAACAATTTAAACTAAACATGTACTCCCTCTATAAAGAAATCACTAAAGTAGTGAGCTAAAAGTTGTTATATATTCTTGCAGATGGAGTACATGTGAATTAACAATCAAAATTTACGCTCTTGAAATATTTATCTAAACAACTGCATCAACAATCAAGAATAAACATGTATCTATGAATTTTTCATCGCCCATGCAGATGAATATGTGTGTACAAACTAAGGAAGCGGGAGAAAAACAATAAATTGACAAGACAAAGGACTAGATGTTGCATGCAGATGAATCTGTGTGCAAAATTCTCATAAGGCAACGAACTACGTATTGAAGGCAGTTGAATCTTTGCGCACAAAATAAAGAAGTAGGAGAACAAGAAATTGACAAGAAGAAGGCCATCGTATGTGCTGCTACTTGAGAACTACTAACAAAATTGACAGGAAGGAGAACTCGCCGTTCCAGAAGCCAGATTGTTGGGAGAATTGGCGACACAGAGGAAGAGGGAATCGAGAGGACGCAGAGGCAGAGGAACCATTTTTGGAGAGTCGTGGCAGTGAGGACAAAGTGCCCTCGCGCATGCCCGTCCTAAATAATTGGGATGGGACTCGTCCTGCCTGTTGGAGTCCTCTCGCCTATTGGAGTCCTCGCTTTCCTTTCTCATGTTATTATTTAAAATGGGCTCATCCCATTATAATAGGCCCATATAAGAAAGCACAAGAAGCCCAAACACTTCACGGTTGAGACTAACTTGCTAAAAAAATTCTCAAAAAAAAACTTGCTAAAAAAATTACGTGATCTAAAACTACCCCTTCGTGAGATCCCAAATTCCCAATATTTCCTTGTGGTCGGTTGTTAGAGAATCCCCTATAAATACAAAGCTTTTCACGGCATAGATCATATACTCCACCCCACGACTCCCACCCCATGCCTCCCATACCTAGCCTTCAATGACTACACCGAATTACCACCCCACGCCGCCCAACGTAGCTCCCAGGTTAGTGAAACAGATGGAGCCATCATCTTTGAAGCCTGCATCGGTGAATCCTGAGATGAAAGAGAAGGTCACGCCAGAGAAGCCGATGAAAGAGAAGGGCACATCAGAGAAGCCGGCGAATCAAAAGATGAAAGCGAACGGCAATGGAGCCGGTCGCCATCGAGAGAATCCTCCGCAACGATCGAGATCCTTGTGTTCTACATACTCCCTCCTTCCCAAGTCTGCGTGCAATCCCATAATTTACAGTGCACTTCCTTTTTATCTCGTTTAGTTACAGCCATAACGAACTATCCCTATTTTACCGAAGGGAGATGGGTGTCTCTAGAAAGAAAAGAAAAAAAAGGAGAAAGAAACGCTTGCATGAATCTTATCATAAAATCAATGACATAGGACTTAGATGTGCAATAAAATCAAGGTTATCCTCTCTGTTTATATGCCTTAAAATTTGGCAATTGCTATTTTTTTGCAATAGGCTTTCTAAATGAGTTCTTAGTCTCTAGTGATTGAAATTGTTGGTGATTGCCCTTAATTTTGCATGGTCTTTACTAATTGATCATTTTGAATCTGATGGGAACTAAGGAGTATGTGCTCTTGAATGCTTGCAATGGAACTGCTACCTTCCTTTTTTGAGATTTTCTATAAACTATTGATCTTCTGATCATGTATGCAATTATTTTCGTAAGCGTGACGCCTGAAACTTTAGTAGTGTACATAGACCAAAGTCTGCTCTTTCTACTAAAAATCTATACTATTATCAGTCAATTTGCCGACAAATATAGCTTGTTTTTCTATATCTGGTGTTCATTATATGGCGTAGAAGCTCTATGATTTCATGCAGTACTATAGAGCTCAATTTTAATATTGGTATAGATTAGATCTAGTCGGTTCTTTGCGTGTTTAAATGAATACCATACAGAATCTAATCACACTATTTGTACATTCAGGGAACTCAGGTTGCCTCTTTGATGCAATACGAGAAGTTCGTAAAAGAATTAAACACACAGCAACTGATGTACATCTAGTTGATTGGACTAGGTGAACTTATCAAGACTCCTGGCATGAGAATGAGACATCTACTGTGCCAGGCCATCGCTTACTCATATGATATAGAGCAGGATGCCTTTATAATTAATGGGAGACCATGTGGGATCACACTAAAAGGTGTGGAGCATTCAACAGGCCTGTCCTGCATGGGGAAGAATCATGTCTCTTCAAATCACAATGATACTTTGGAGTTGTGGAAGGAACTGAAAGACCCCAATGACACAAAAGTAACTTTGAAAGGATTGCTATCCAAGATGATAGGCGACAACACACCTAATTTTGTCAGGCCATTTGTCTTGTACACCATAGGCAAATATGTATGCCCGACAACACAACAATATGTGGACAATAGATACCTTGGGATTGTTAGAAACATTGAGATAATAAAGAGCACCAATTTTGGACAGCATACGCTTGACCATCTTATGGCTAGTTTTAGGAAATTTGTAAATGGTGGAGCGAATCTGGAGGGCAACCTACCACTGCTGCATGTAATACAATCATTATTAACATACCATACATTTAATTTTATGGAAAATTTCCTAAGTTGTTTTTGTTGTAATGTAGACGTGGTACTATGAGAAGTGGAGGGTGCACCGATTTGGCTCTATCATCTCGTATGCATCAAGGTTAAGGCCGCTGATCCAAAAATGGAGTGACGAGAACGCACAGAAGGTTGACAACATAATCAACAAAAAATATATAGGGGTTGGAGAGGTAAGGTGTTAGTACTGTGTGCCTGGATTATCTACCATATGTTTTGAATGATACTAACGACACTAACATGCAGTATGTCGATGACCTGCTGCGGCCTTTCAATCCGCCACCAGTTGGGACGCCGGTCAAACCAAAGGATGACAGTTAGGTTAATGATGAACATCAGGCACAAATATATATTGTAACTTTGCAAGTACAATCGAAGTCATATGCTCCTAACTGCTTGTAATTTGCAGGATAAGGCACTCATGGGCCGTGTATTGGCTGATTTGAAAGAAGTTGCCTCCATTGTGCGGGAGGCCAGTGCACAACAATTTGATAGGATGTGCACCCTTGAAAAAAATGGACGAGTGCCTTAGGCATACCCTTGCGAACGGCAGACACAAAGATGACCTCGTCAGAGAATACAATGTAAGTATACCATTATGGGTTTCAATAAATAATTTTACTACCAATACTCTCCACACAAACACATTTTTTAAAGAACCACCACTATGGAATATTTGATGTTGATTGCCCAGGAGTCGAGGACATACAACTAACTGACCTGGGAGTACCTACGGACCCAACGGAGGTCCCAGGAGAGAATACTACTCACCAGCAAAAACAAAAAGATGACACGTAGGTCATTGCCAAAGGCATTTCTGCTAACGAAATACAAAAAGATTACATGGATGGCCCCAAGAAGAACGTAGCTGAAGATTTGCAGCCTGCTCCTAGTTTGCAATCGCGAAAGCATTCAAAACCCAAGATTAGCCTTGAAGCTTTCATGGTGATACACATTTTACATCCAACTGATTTTGTATTATGTTAACACAGATTCGTAGCTAACATATGATCTTCCATTTTCAGGATGAAGAAGTCAGAGGTGTTGCTGCAGCTTGCAAGGAGAGTCTCAAGAATGTTTCACAGCTTTATAAAGAGGTGGATGCTTCACAGGGTGCTCTGAGTTTGGATTCGCGAAAGCATTCCAAAGCCACCATAAGCCTTGAAGCTTTCCTGGAGATGCACATTTTACAGTTAACTGGTTTTGTTTTTTTTATTTCACGCAGATTGCAAGCTAACAAGTGCTTTATTTCAAATCACGGGATCCTCTGAATTTGAGGCACAATGAGAATGTGCGAAAGACTGAAGAAAGAAGAAATCAAGATGATGAAGATGTCAGTATTGAGGTGGGGGGAGAGGCAGGTACCAAAAGCAACCACCGGTCTGCCAAGGCTAAGGGAATAAGGGAGCTGGAAGAGCCCCATGTCTTCCTAGTTGATGAGGACAACTATGATGATTCTTTAGCTAAGCAGCGACAAGATAGTGTGGTTGATTCCATGCTACCAACTCGTGCGAGCAGCCGGGAAAGAGTGGCATCTTCATTATTGTGCAATGAAGATTATGTTATGTATGATAATGATAAGAAGAGAAAGAAAAACAGGACTCCATCGGAGTCTGCCAACGATTCCATGGACATAAAGAATACAAAGAGGAAAAACCGCGCAAGCAATTTAAAAGATACAGACATAGGTGCTTCGAGGCTGGATACTGACCTTGACAACTTTCAACAGATTTACATGGCCGAAATTGTCAACACCTCAGATCTTGATAAACAATTGGTGATAAGTGATGACATTGTTCTGCTACAGAAGCATTTGCAATGCCTCACCATGATAGATGTAGGAGAAGATGACAAATGGTTGGATGACAAAGTAAGATATTCGCCCAAATTAGTTTATCAATTTTCTTTTGCACTGTACAATTAACTTGAATTTTGTTTTAGTTGGTTGATGCTATGATTCAGATCATGCGTCATGATCATCCTAAGGACATAAGGGATGGGTAACTGGTTTACATTGAGAGGATGGCCGACGTTGCTATGCTCGAAAGAGATGGTAAGGTAGAGAACTGCCACGAGGCCGCTTTGGTGCGCAGTCATGGAACAACAAAATGAGACAACTACCTCAGACATAATATGGTACCATCTCACCATGACATAAACACATTTATTTTTCTAACTATTTTGCATGTTGATGTAATCATCTTTGCTGTCCAGGTTTTTCTACCTACGAACATGGCGAACACCCACTGGTTCCTTGTGGTCGTAAACCCCAGAAGGAGGGAGATTCAGATTCTTGATTCACTTTTCGGCTACGTATTATGCACACAAGTGGTTCACGTGGTGAGATTTTAAACGTCTTTCAATATAACACAGGATTTAGCATCATACCTAACCATGAACCATGAGCAACTTCTCATACCATGGACTTTGGCAGATATGTGGGGTGGACACACATCTGAGAGCATCAATGCGAATCAATGGACCACAAATCCATGCATGGCAAGACATTAACGTGACCCAATGGACAGTAAAGCATATTCCTTTGCCAAGACAAGATGACAAGTCAGTCAATAGTATTAGCTTATTATTATGTTTTTCAATTTTAATACGTGAAATGCTGCTAACAGAACTAAATGTTGTAGTTCTTCTTGTGCACTCTACATGCTGAAGAACATCGAAATCTTTATGGGAGAAGATTTTACACTGCATTATGACCAAGTACGTAGAGTAACACCTAAAATTTTATCAATTTTGTAAACATATGGAACGATACTAACATATCCTCCCATGCAGGCACACATCGTCCATTATAGAAGAGAGATGCATGTTGTCCTTCTTAATTCGCCCTACAACAAATTGAAGTCCATGAAAAGACTGAAGACGTACAATGCTAGCCTATCGGATGCAGCTGCTATTGAAGATCATGAAGATACAAGCATTTAGTCAAGCAGTGGTTGATTCTTAGATATGGAGTGTATACTTGGTTATGAAGCGGTAGAGTAGGGTGTGGTTTGGTTTTAGTCCCGAAGAAGGCTTCCTAGCCATGTTCTTAGTCCAGTGCAGATTAATCAAGTTTTAATACTTCACAATACTGGTTCCAAATACTATTCTTGAAATAAATTTGGTCTGCATGGGGGACGCTGAAACATATATTTTCTTTTTACAAGCAGAAATTTTGAAGCTTGGGAAGGTTAACTGAATTCTTAAATTTATAGTTAAGTTTCGTCGGAGCCTGGACAAGATTCAGAACAATTACGTCTCTTGTTAGAAGTTTTAGTATTTTTTTAAAATCGCTAGTTAGAAGTTCCAGAAATTTTTTGGCCGAAATTCAGTGAGGCTGGAATATTTTGGCCGAAAGGCAAATATTGCATTGAGTGCTGAAATGAATGAAATTCAGTTATTTCATCAAAATCTCACCGAAGCAAAAACCGTGGTGTCGTGCCATCTTGAGCAGCACCAGAAATGATTCAGTATTATCAACAAAATTTGGTCTCACATATACGAGGAAAAAAGGTATGAGCACGGATGGGCAATAAAATAGCTTCACAAGAGAGAGTAAAATACTTCACGTGTGAACACTCAATCCTAGTTGACTTCAGAACCAGTTTTCATCCTAAAAGAGGTCCAGTGATTTACTTATAACAAATAATAAAAGCAGTCCAGTTGTTTTGGCTGATTTTCAAAGAAACGGGAACTATATCTTTTTGACGATCGTGATTCTCAGGAGACATACGTGTTGTTACGCAACTTACCTTTGTTTTTTTACACCATAACTTACCTTTGCTAAACTCTCCATGCCCCCCTAATATTCAACCAGGTGGGTCCCCTCCCTTGATTTCCTCCAACCGAAGAAATCTATATGTGGATATATGCCCGGGTTGTTACGATCCCTATAAATAGGGATCCTTTGAAACCTCGTAGATCATAGTTCGTCCTTCTGCGCCGCCCAATGCAGCAAGACCGAGGGATGGAGCAACCTGGGAATCCAGCAAGACCGAACAATGGAGCCAAACATGAATCCTCAGGTAACTCCCCACGATCTCCTGCTGCACCCCACTGCTATTTTTCGTGCCATGATCTTAATCCCATGATCTCTTCCTGCAACCCCACTTGTTGTTTGCATATTCATGTAACTCAGCATGTTTTTAAACAAATTAAGTTGGGGGCGTTGGGGGAGGGCGCTAGGATTTGTTTCCTACCAGATTGGCAGTTCATTGATTAATTCCGGTCTAAATCGCGTTTGGTCTTGTCGATGCCAATTAGTGCAGCGAGCGCTTGCCTTCTTTTTTCCTTCCGCACGAGTTATGGAAGGCATCGATGGATGATACGTCTCCAACATATCTATAATTGATGAAGTATTCATGCTATTATAATATCCATCTATGATGTTTTATATACACTTATATGCTATTTTATATGATTTTTGGGACTAACCTATTAACTTAGAGCCCAGTGCCAGCTTCTGTTTTTTCCTTGTTTTTCGAATTTTACAGAAAAGGAGTACCAAACGAAGTCCAATTGACATGCCAATTTTTGATGAATTTTTATGGACCAAAAGAAGCCCCTGGAGTGCAAGAGTTGTCACTACTACAAAAAGGGCTGCTAGTGGCGCACCTGTTTTCGCTACTAATGGCGCACTACAGGTGCGCCACTAGCACCACGCCATTAGATTTTTTTTCTAATGGCGCACCTGTGGTGCGCCATTAGTATCTGGTATACTAATGGCACACCACATAGAAGTGCGCCATTAGTAACAATATTTTTTTTAAAAAAAATCAAATTTTTTTTAAATTTTTTTTTAATCTCAGTTCACTATGTCATAATCTCGGGTCAATATGCTGAATCTCAGGTCAAATCGCACTCCATGGTCAAACTTCCCAAAAGGTCACCCATCCTCACACTACTCCAGCCAAGCACGCTTAACTTCAGAGTTCTACCCAACCCCAGCAACAGCTCACTTCACAGGCACTTGTTGATATATCTAGCATATCAATCCTATTATACCTTGTTGATGTCTAGGACTTTGTTCATGTTCATGACTATGACGAAATTTTGAAAAATATTTCAAACTTCCCGGTCATATTACGTATCATTTTTTGAAAAAAAATTCAAAAAAAAATTCAAAACAATTTTTTTTTCTGTTACTAGTGGCGCACCACATCCACGGTGCGCCACTAGTAAGTTTGAATTTTTTTGAATTTTTTGCCTCTAGATCTTGAAAACCCCATAACTTTTTTCTGTTAGGTTTTTGGGGATTTTAAAAATGTTTAACGGGGTTCCCCGTAACTTTTCGAGTAGATGATTTTTCATATAAAAAACTTTTTCATCCGAGTTCGTATGCAAAAGTTATGCCCATTTTACAAATTTCCAGAGAGATTTTGCAAATAAAGTCGAAATTCATATTTTTAAATTTTCCCAACAACTAGACCATATATCACATGGGAAAGTTATTTTCTTTTATTTTTTTGACATTTCCATCATTTCCTTTTATTTTTTTAAAACTGAAAAGGCGATCCGCCGGGGGGGGGGGTTCATTCGGGAACTTTTGGGCCATGTTAGTAATGGCGCACGGTGGGGTGGTGCACCATTGATAGTTAAACTACTAATGGCGCACCAGACCCACTGTCCATAGGTGCGCCATTAATAACAGTTTTTTTTTATTTTTTTTTATTTTTTTTCAAAACTACTAATGGCGCACGGTGGGTGTGGTGTGCCATTACTATGTCAACATAGTAATGGCGCACCACACCCGCCGTGCGCCATTAGTAGTTTTGAAAAAACTATTTTTTTTACTAATAGCGCACCGTGGGATGTGGTGCGCCATTAGTATTTGCACACTAATGGCGCACCAACACATGGTGCGCCATTAGTATTTAGTAATGGCGCACCACATGTACAGTGCGCCATTAGTGTCCATCCCATCTATAGCCCTTTTCCTAGTAGTGTGTGCCAGAAGAGTCCCGGGCAACCCACGAGGGGGGAGCCATGCCCACTTCCCTAGGGTGCGCCCCCTGCCTCGTGGACAGCCCGGAGACTCCCCTGACGTGAAACCTACGCCAAAAAATCCTATAAATACTGAAACCTCCGAGGAGACCAATAGATCTGGAGTTCCGCCGCCGCAAGCCTCTGTAGCCACGAAAAACCTCTCGGGAGCCCTTTCCGGCACCCTGCCGGAGGGGGAACCCATTACCGGTGGCCATCTTCATCATCCCGGCGCTCTCCATGATGAGGAGGGAGTAGTTCACCCTTGTGGCTCCCCTGACCGACTTCTTTCGCCTATATAAGTCCATATACCCTAAAAACATCGGGAGTTCCGCCGCCGCAAACCTCTGCACTTGGAGGCCCAACAACGTCTACAAGAAGAAGTTTGTGTAGTAGACATCAAGATCTTTTCTGGCGCCGTTGCCGGGGAGGTGAGTGCTTGAAGGTATATCTTTAGATCTTGCAACCGAATCTTTTAGTTTCTTGTTTTATCACTACTTTAGTCTATAAAAGAAAACTACAAAAAATGGAATTGAGTTTGTCTCATAGGCGTGATCTTCTTATTATCTTTCGTGAGAATGATGCTAAGGAAAATTGTGCTCAATTGCTAGAAGAAGAAGTCTATAAAATGTTTGGCATTAAATCTTTGAATGACGAGCATGATTGCAATGTTGTTAGTATGAATTCTTTGAATACCGATGATGCTAATGATATGCAAAGCCACAAGCTTGGGGATGCTATGTTTGATGAATATGATATCTTTTGTCCCCCAAGTTTTGATGAGCAAATTTATTATGATGAAATCATGCCTCCTATTTATGATGATTATATTGATGAAAATGGATTTGGAGAGGTCATGACTTTATTTAGTGATGAATCCACTATTTCGGAAGAGGTTCCAGTTGATTATGAGAACAAAGTTGCTATCCATGATGATTATTGTGATGACTTGAATGCTATTAAGAATAATGATAACCATGAAACTTGTCATCATGATTTTAGTTTTCAATTGGATTACGCTTCACATGATAGTTATTTTGTTGAGTTTGCTCCCACTACTATTGATGAGAATAAATTTGCTTATGTGGAGAGAAGTAAAATTTCTATCCAATTAGATCATGAAAAGAATGCTATATGTACTGGTTATATTGTTGAATTCATTCATGATTCTACTGAAAATTATTATGAGGAAGGAGTATATGCTTGTAGGAATTGCAATAATATCAAGTTTCCTCTCTATGTGCTTAAAATCTTGAAGCTATGCTTGTTTTGCCTTCCTATGCTAGTTGATTATTGTTTCCATAAGTTGTTTGCTCACAAAATCCCTATGCATATGAAGTGGGTTAGACTTAAATGTTCTAGTCATATTCTTGATGATGCTCTCTTTATATTTCAATTCTTATCTTTTATGTGAGCATCATTGTCATCATCATGCCTAGCTAGGGGCGTTAAACGATAGCGCTTGTTGGGAGGCAACCCAATTTTATTTTTGTTCCTTGCTTTTTGTTCCTGTTTAGTAATAAATAATCCATCTAGCCTCTTGTTGGACGTGGTTTTATGTTTTAATTATTGTTTGTGCCAAGTAGAACCTTTGGGAAGACTTGGGTGAAGTCTTTATGATCTTACTGTAAAAAACAGAAACTTTAGCGCTCACGAGATTAGCTGCCATGTTTTACTAGAGAGTGCTTTTAGGTTGATTCTTTTTGAAGATGATTAATAGGAAAATTACTCAGGTCCACCAATTTGTTTCAGAATTGTTTGAGTTCCAGAAGTATACGTTTGATACATATTACTACAGACTGTTCTGTTTTTGACAGATTCTGTTTTCTATGTGTTGTTTGCTTATTTTGATGAATCTATGAGTAGTATCGGAGGGTATGAACCATAGAGAAGTTGGAATACAGTAGATATTAAACCAATATGAATTTATAATGAGTTCACGACAGTACCTAAGTGATGATTTATTTTCTTATACTAACGGAGCTTACGAGTTTTGTGTTGAGTTTTGTGTTGTGAAGCTTTCAAGTTTTGGGTAAAGATTCGATGGACTATGGAATAAGGAGTGGCAAGATCCTAAGCTTGGGAATGCCCAAGGCACCCCAAGGTAATATTCAAGGACAACCAAGAGCCTAATCTTGGGGATGCCCCGGATGGCATCCCCTATTTCATCTTCGTTCATCGGTAACTTTACTTGGTGCTATTTTTTTATTCACCACATGATATGTGTTTTGCTTGGAGCGTCATTTTATTTTGTTAGTATTTTCTTGATGTTATTTAGAATAATGTTTTGCATCTATATTTTCAATAAAGATGTCAAGGATAGCCTTTACCATGCTTATTTTGCTAGTATACATGTTGCTGTTTGAAAACAGAAAGTTTACCGCTGTTGCAAAAATTCCCTAGAAAAGTAAGAGAATGATATAATGTTGAAACATTTTGCATATTGAGCTCTGATAAATATTCTACAGTGTAGTATTTTTCTCATAATTTTTGGAGTTAGGGAAGTATGATGAATCTTGCATTCTTTACAGACTATACTGTCTTGGCAGATTGCTGTTATCTTTGCATTGTTTGCATATGTTTGCTCGTTTAATAATTCTATTTGAGGATAGGAGTGTTAAATATGCAGAGACATTTAGTATGCAATGTTGAATAATAATTTTTGTGATTTTTTACAGTAGAAAATGATAAGGTTTTTGCATTGATTTGTACTAACTTATCTCATGAGTTCTTGTTGAGTTTGGTGTGGATGAAGCTTTCAGATTTAGGAAACCGAGATATAAAAGGAATTAAGGAGACACAAAAGCTCAAGCTTGGGGATGCCCAAGGCACCCCAAGATAAATTTCAAGAAGTCTCAAGCATCCAAGCTTGGGGATGCCACGGTAGGCATCCCACCTTTCTTCTTCAACAATTATCGGTTAGTATCGGTTGAACCTAAGTTTTTGCTTATTCATATGAGTCGTGCTATCCTTGCAATGTCATTTTATTTTGTTTTGCTTGCTGTTTTAATAAAATACCAAGATCTGAAATTCTTAAATGAGAGAGAGTCTTCACATAGCTACATAATTATTTAACTACTCATTGATCTTCACTTATATATTTTTGGAGTAGTTTGTCATTTACTTGTGGGCTTCACTTATATCCTATGAGTAAATGGTTGAATGAGTTGAATGTCATAAATCTGAAGTTATATATGTTTCATATGCTTACCCCGTTGGGAGTAATGACTTCACATCTAAGAAGTAGAGGTAGTAAATTTATTGAAGGTTAGCAAGCATTGTATTGGTCACTTGAACAATTCATGAAAGAATATTGAAGGAAGAGAAATTTCACATATAAATATACTATCTTAGACATCTTCTATGATTGTGAGCCCCATTAATTATTTTCAAACCTAAGAAAATTAGTTGAAGTTGTACAAGGAAGACTTATGCTTGGGTGTATTTGTATAGAAGTTATATTGTTATAGATCCTCCAACATGTGGTGCTTGCATTTTAGAATCCTTTGCTAGCCAAAATATCTCTACTAAGCGGGAATACTGCTTGTGCATCCAAATTCCTTGAACCAAGTTTTTTCCATGAGTGTCCACCATACCTACCTATATGCGGTATTTACCTACCGTTCCAAGTAAATTTGTGTGTGCCAAACTCTAAACCTTCAAATAATAATCTGTTTTGTATGTCCGAATCGCTCATGTAGCGACTAGGGGTTGTCAGTATCTTCCATGCTAGGTGGGCTATTCTCACGATGAGTGGACTCCTCTCATCATTCACGAGAAAAATGGCTGGTAACTGGGATGCCCAGTCCCATGATGAAAAGAGCAAAATCAAATCAAAATAATTGCAAACAAAACTCCCCCAGTATTGATGTTAGTTGGAGGCACCCATTGTTTCGGGCAAGCCATGGATTGATGATTGTTGGTGGAGGGGGAGTAAAAGCTTTACCATTCTGTTTGGGAACCGCCTATAATGTATGTAGTATGGAAGATATTGGGAACTCTTGGTTGTTATGTTGACAATGAAAGCATACCTCTCAAAATTATTTATCTCTATTTCAAAATCGAGCTCTGGCACCTCCGCAAATCCCTGGTCCCCTCTGTGAAGGGCCTATCTTTTACTTTTATGCAAGAGTCAGTAGTATTCCTTATCATTCCTACCTACTCTTTAGTTGGCAAGCATCATGTGTTGGGGAAAGATCTAAGCATATATGGCCATGCAAATATATTTGATCATGAATTACTATTGTTGACAATTATCTATATGATAAGTGAGTTGGGAGGCGAAATACTAAGCCCCTATCTTTCTGTGTGTTCGACGGATGCTAATTGTTCTAAGAATATGCTTTGAGTGGTAGCAATGATGGAAGACTATATGATAGTTGAGTATGTGGAGCTTGCTAAATCAAAGCTCTGACATAGACCCTTCCTGAAAATAAGAAGAATTGTAATTGTTTGATGACTGAGAATGAAGTTTTCTAGTTTTCAAGAAAGTTTATGGTCTATGCTTTAACATGTGAATAGCTTGTTACTTGATCTTGAGAAATTTTATGAGATGAACTGCTGTTATGACATATAATGATGCTAGAAAAGGTGATTGAAATTATCATTTATCAAACATGTACACCTGCTAGCATTCACACTTCATAAATTCTTGCTTTTATCATTAAGAGGACGAGCAGGAATTAAGCATGGGAATGCTGATACTTCTCAAACATATCTATAATTTATAAAGTATTCATGCTATTATAATATCCATCTAGGATGTTTTATATGCATTTATATGCTATTTTATAGGATTTTTGGGACTAACCTATTAACTTAGAGCCCAGTGCCAGTTTCTGTTTTTTCCTTGTTTTTGAGTTTTACAGAAAAGGAATACCAAACGGAGTCCAATTGACGTGCCAATTTTTGACAAATTTTTATGGACCAAAAGAAGCCCCAGGAGTGCAAGAGTTGGGCCAGAAGAGTCCTGGGCTGCCCACGAGGGTGGGAGCCACGCCCCCTTCCTCGTGGACAGCCCGGGACTCTTCTGACGTGAAACCTATGCCAAAAAATCCTATATATACCACTTCCCTAGGGTGCACCCCCCTGCCTCGTGGACAGCCCGGAGACCCCCCTAACATGAAACCTATGCCAAAAAATCCTATAAATACTGAAACCTCCGAGGAGAACAATAGATCTGGAGTTCCGCCGCCGCAAGCCTCTGTAGCCACCAAAAACCTCTCGGGAGCCCTTTCTGGCACACTGCCGGAGGGGGAATCCATCACCGATGGCCATCTTCATCATCCCGGCACTCTCCATGACGAGGCGGGAGTAGTTCACCCTCGTGGCTCCCCTGACCGACTTCTTTCGCCTATATAAGTCCATATACCCTAAAAACATCGAGGAGCACAATAGATCGGGAGTTCCGCTGCCGCAAACCTCTACACTTGGAGGCCCGACAACGTCTACAAGAAGAAGGTTGTGTAGTAGACATCAATGGCCCATGTTTCAATTCCATATTACTGAAAATGATTAGCGCCTAGAGTTGAGGAGACCACGGTTGGATAGTTTTTATTTTCCAATCTTTATTTTATTTTAGATAAGCGCCTTGCAACGGAGATTACCTTATATGACCGTTCAAATGTAACCAAGATGAATCTAATGATAGTATTTGCACATACATGGAACTCAGCATGTTTGTAAAGAAATTACCTCAAGAAGTTGCGTAGAGCACAATTTTTATGTTGTTATATATAAGCTATATTCGTCTGTATGAGTGTTTAAATTGTATACCATGCTGAATCTAATCACACTTGCACATCCATTGAACCCAGGATGCTTCTTTGCCGCCATATGAGGAGTTCATAAACGGATTAGACACGCAGCAAAGGATGTACATCCAGTTGATAGGACTGGGTGGACTTCTCAAGAAACCTAGCATCAAAATTAGACGTTTACGGTCTACTGTGCATGGCCATCGCTAATTCATATGATGCAGAGCAGGATGCCTTTATCATCAATGGGAGACTATGTAGGATCACACTAGAAGATGTAGTGCATATAACAGGCTTGCCCTGCCATGGGAAGAAGCACGCCCCTTCAAATCTTGATGATAATATGGAGTTGTGGAAGAAACTGAAAGACCATAATGACACCAAAATAACTTTGGAACGATTGCTAGCCAAGATGAAAGGCGACATCACACCAAATTTTGTCAGGCCATTTGTCTTATACACCATAGGCAAATATGTATGCCGAACAAAAGAGGAGTATGTGGAGAACAAATATACTGGGATTGTTAGAAACATTGAGACGACAAAGGGCACAAAACTTGGACAACTAACGCTTGACTATCTTATGGATAGCATGAAGAATTTTGTAAATGGTGAGGCAATTCTGGAGGGGAATCTACCACTACTGCAGGTAATTCGTAGTAGTACAATTATCAGTTACCTAACATACATTACATAATGTACGAGAATATTTGTAAACTTCTTTTGTTGTCATGCAGACATGGTACTACGAGAAGTTCAGAGTGCACCAATTGGACTCTAGCATCTCGTATGAATCAAGGTTAAGGCCGCTGATCCAGAACTGGAGCGAGAAGGAAAAAAAAGGTTGACAATATAATCCAGAATAATTATTTGGGAGTTGGAGAGGTAAAATGTCAGCACATTGCCTAGATTATGTAACATGTATATTTTTTAAATCATACTAACGAAACTAAACTGCAGTATGTTGAGGACCTGATGAGGCCTTTCATTCCAGCACGAGATGGTACGCTGGCCAAACTAAAGATTGTCGCTCAGGTAAATGAGTTACATCAGGCATAAATATATATTGTAACATTCCAACTAGTATGAAGTTATATGATTCTAACTGTTTCAAAGTCTCGGATTAAGGTACTCGTCGGACGTGTATTGACCGATTTGCAAGAAGTTGACTCCCTCGTGCGGTAGGCCGGTGCAGAACAAGTTGTTAGGATGTGCACGCTTGAAAAGAAAATGGATGAGTGCCTTAGGTGTACTAGTACAAATGGCAAGCTCACAAAGGACCTCATCAAAGAATTGAACGTAAGCTTAGAATTATGAGATTAGTATATATAATTGGAAATTTACGTGTACAAGGTTTTTTCTAAATTAGTTTACTATGAAAACACCCCCGACTAACATGTATTTTTTAAAGAAAAAATGTGATGAAATATTTCCAAGAGGGGAGGACATACATCTTTCTAACCTCGGGGCACCTTCACACCCAATGGAGGCCTCTGTTGAGAATGCTGAGCAGGCTTCTGACCAGGGGAAACAAAATGATGTCACGGAGGTCGCTGCTAAGCACCATTGTAAGCAGGGAATACAAAATGATGACATGGATCCCCCAATGAAGAACCTTGATGAAGATTTTGACGTAAGCATGTTAACTTAATTATGAAACAATCATTGTCGTTTTAGAAATAACTTGTGATCGTCCACGTACAGGATGAAACTTTAGAAAGAGCTGAAATAAAAATCAAACATGATCTCAGTGGTATTCATAAGCTTTTGAAAGAGGTGGATGATATACAGGGTGCTCTAGATAAGCAAATGCATTCCAAAGCCACCACAAGCCTTGAAGATTTCCAGGTGATGCACATTTTACCTATAATTGAGCAAGAATCTGCTAAAGGCTAACACGCTGTTTATTTCGTATGAAAGATTCCTTTCAACAGACGGAGTAAGCAGCACTCTGTGAAGGCTATGGGATCGCGAGAGCCTGAAGAGCCCCGTGCCTTCACAGATGATGACAGCAATGATGAATCCTTTTGAAAGCAGCAAGAAGTAAGTGTGGTTGAATCAACACCACCAAATCATGGGGGCGAAAAGAAAAGTGTGGTATTGCAATTATTTAAGAATGATGAGTATGCTTCGTACGATACTGAGAAGAAAAACAAGGAAAAACAAGACTCCATCAGTGTCCACAAATGATTCCGAGGACCCGAACAATAAAAAGAGGAAAATCGGCTCTAGCAACTTAAAAAAAGGTCAGAAGTTCCTGAAACCCAGAGGGACCACCTAGATGTGGTTAGACACGATTCCGTGGCGTCACTGATCAACACTACCAATCATGAAAAACAAATGGTCTTAGTTGATGACATTGTCGTGCTATCAAAGCATTTGCAATGCCTTACCCAAAAAGATGCATCTGAAGATGGCGTATGGTTGGGTGACGAAGTAAGATATTTCACAAATTAGTTTACGAAGTTACATTTTTGTACAATACAATGAACTTGATTATTGTTGTAGGTGGTTGATGCTGCGATCCAACTCATGCATCATGATGAACCAATTGACACAAGGGACTGCCAACTGGTTTACATTTAGAGGGTGGCCGGCGTTGCTAAGCTCGAAAGAGATGGTAGGATAGAGGAGTGCTACGAGGACGCTTTGGCAGGCATTCCTGGAACAACACAAGGCACCAACTACATGAAACATGGTATGGTATTTTAACCTGACGTAGAACAGATTTTTCTTATAATTATACATGTTGATCTAATTATCTGTGCACTCCAGGTTTTCCTACCTACGAACAGGCAAAACGCCCACTGGTTACTTGTGGTCGTAAACCCCAGAAGGAAGGACATTCAGGTTCTTGATTCACTTTTTCACTGTATGGTACCCAAAGAAGTAAATAACATGGTGAGAATTTCAACATATTTAATTATAACAAAGGATTTAACATCGTATGTAAGTATTAGTCGTAGGCAACTTCTCATCCCATTGGGCTTGTAGGTATGTGCGATGGAAGCACATCTGAAAGCAGCGAGGCGAGTCAATTGGATAGAAAGAAATGCATGGGAAGACATTAACGTGACGCAATGGCCAGTACGGAACATTAATGTGCCAAAAGACGATGAGATGTCAGTCAAAAATATTAGCTTTTGTTTTTGTTTTAGATTGTTAATATCTGAAATGCTGATCTAACAACATAAAATGTTGCAGTTCTTGTTGTACACTGTACATGCTGAAGAACATCGAATTATTTACAGGAGTAAAACTGAGGATGCAATAATACGAAGTACGTACAGTAACACCTAAAATTATGTCATTTTCTGAAACTTATGGAACGATACTAACATATCCTTGCATGCAGGCCTACATCAAGAAATTCAGAAAAGAGCTACTTGCTGTGCTTCTCGATTCACCCTACAACAAAATGAAATACAGGAATAGGTTCAAGCAGTACTATGCTAGGCTATCGAATGGAGCTGCGGTTGAAGACGACGAAGATGCAAGCAGTTAGTCCAGCAGTGTGGTTCATTCTTACATGTGGAGTGTACACTTGTCCATAAAGCGATAGAGTAGGGTGGGGTTGGGTTTTAGTCCCGAAGAAGGTTTCCTAGCCGTGTTCTTAGTCCATGGCGCATGAGTCAAGTAGTAAAACATCAATAACATTGGTTACAATATTTTGCTTGAAATAAATTTGGTCTCTACGGGATCTCGTAGAAATCTATATTTGCTTTTTACTACCATGTGACAGTAACAGTGCCTGTGCAAGGTTCGGACCAATTACAGTGGACGGGCAACCCTAGAAGAATAATGGATTATGATATGTCTATTTTCATACGAGAGAAAAAGGTACGAGCATGAGCATAGCCTCAAAACAGAAGAAAAAATAATGCATGATTCAACACGCAATCCCAGCTATTCCAGAAAATGGCACAATCAATGTCTCGTAGGCAGGCCGCAAAGCCAATAAAATAGAGCATAGGATAACAAGAGTAAATTACGTACCAAAGGGGGGCCTCTGCAGGTGCTGCAATGCCGAATTGAAGGGATCACCTTCAGGAGCACAGTGGTGTGGCCATGGTACATCCATCCTGCCTTAGGGAATCATATAGCATGTTCTGTCATAGCCCTGCAAAATATAGGAAAAAATAGTACTTGTACTAACCTTGTCAATGTGTGCATGTAACTAATGTTGGACATAACTAAACACATAACAATGAAATGCAACATATGGAAGAATCGAATGATCATTCCTTTCTCTCTGCTTTTTGCGAGGATCATTACACATATGAAAGAATACATGTTGAATGAAATGTATAAGTGTATGAACGCAATGATTGAATGTTGGTAGATCTTGCAGTCGTGGCTGGACGAATGGGGCTGGCCGTTGAGGCCAGCGGCCGACTTCATCTAGTCCCACAGAACATGATCCATACCCAACCACCTTGCCATCGGACGAGATGCATGGCCAGATCAAAGTTGCAGTCATGGCGGAGAGGTGATGTAGAGGACGCAAACAACCAATTGGGGTGTGGGAAAGAGGTTGCCTATAACCTTGTGGCTATAGGCACCCGCATGGAGGACTGGGAGGTGGGATGGTGCCGAATCATCGACGGCGGCCGCCGTGGGGAGGGCAGTGTGCCTCCTCTTGTGTTCTTCATTGAAAAGGTGGTGCGAGATCGCGAGGGAATTGGGGTGGAGGGAGGGAGGGGCCGCAACGCGCGGCTAGATCATGCCGGCGAGGTGGAAGGGAGGGTCGGCGACGAGCGGCTAGATCCTGCCGGCGAGGATTAAAACCATAGCGGTGGCGAGGAATAAACCCTAGCGAACGGGATAAAATTTGAATCGAAAATAGCCCTGAAATTCGTACCGAGAATACCCTCGAAATATTTGGGAGGGAAAATCTGATCAGTTCAAAATATTTTTTCTCCCAAAAATGCCCCTCGGGGTCTGATATAATACACGTGACATCAGCATATTGCATGGGATCTGGACCGTCGAATTCGCTCCGACGGACGGTCCATATCGTCCGGATGCACTTTAAAAGGACTCAAACCATAACGAGTTCACATTTGCTCGCTTCCTCCCTTGCATGACATGTGATGCTTGACAGCTATGCCTCGTCCTTATCCATCCGTTTGTCCTCTGAGATTTGAATTGCACACAAGAACTGATAACTTGTCTTCTATGCAACCGCACATGGAAACAGAGCACCGAGGCTTCACCTCATGTCCATTCTGTTATAAACCGAGGTGCCACACACTTAATTGTAATCCCATTATAATATCGTCATCTAGGGTAGCGAGGGATCGATGAGCGTGCCACTGCCGCCAGATAGAAGAGGTTATTTGCCCCACTGTATTGGTCTCTTTATATAGTACATATACATGTTCAGTTACAAGTCATTAGGAGGTGGATAATCAGGATAGGGGTCTCTAGATCTTCTACATTCTAGCACTAAGCTCGACTCCCTCCGTTCTCAAATATTTGTCTATGTTGAGATTTCAACAAGTGACTACATACGGAGCAAAATGAGTAAATCTACACACTAAAATATGTCTATATACATCCGTGTGGTATTCCATTTGAAATCTCTAAAAAACAAATATTTAGGAACGGAGGGAGTAATTGCTAGACAGCACTAACTCGTCACATTTGACACACCCCCTCAAGATTGAGATTGCGACCACATCAGTCTAGCATCAGCTTCATGCACAGTTTGGTGAAGAAATCTGTGACCTAATCTGCTAAAGCTATGAGTCGAACCTCTAGAGCTCCTAGTGCCACCTTCTCTCGGACAAAGTGGAACTCGACCTCGATATGTTTTGTCCATGAAACACTGGGTTCATTGTAAGATAGGTAGCTCCAGGGTTGTCACACCATAGTACAGGAGGGTGCGGCTGCGATATGTGCAACTCATTGACTGTACCCAAGTAACTTTGGCACCCCCATTTGCGAATTCCTTGTACACCGCCTCTATAGATGAGTGTGACACGGTTGGTTGTTTCCATGCGCTCGAGGAAATTAAGGTTGGTCCAAAGAAGGCCGCAAAGCCACCGGTTGAGCGCCGATCATCAGCGCATCCAGCCCAATCCGCATGTGTGAAAACACTCAAAGGTGTAGATGTTGATCTCATATTGTCCTCTTGATATACCGGAGAATTCTTTTCACAGCTTCCCAATGGACATCGGTTGGTTGTGCCAAGAACTAACAAACCTTGCTGACGGCAAACAAAATGTTGGATCTGGTGAGCGTCAAGCATTGTAAACCACCTCAAAGCGATAAACAAAGGCATCCTCATCATTATGAGCTTGGCCCACGTCCTGTGATAACTTCTATTGCACATTCATAGGGGTTGACACTTCCTTGCAATTTTCCATGTGTGTATGAAAGTACATGTTGTCCCCATGTGTGGTTTTGGTAATTAATGACAATCCTTATGGACTAATGTTTGCATTAAGATATACATTTGAAGGTTAGTCCCATTGGAATGTGATTGAAGAATAATGGAAGACAACTCCTTTGAAGCAACAATTACATTGAGATGATCAAAATGAAGTTCGTTGGAGTATCTAAAGGGTTGCCATGCTTAGAGCTATGGTTTGAGACATAATGGATCAAGATCTTAAAAGGATGATTTGAATGATGAACTCTAGGAGTGGCTCAAAGATATGATCATAATGGACTCATGTGTTGAGTCATGATTGATCAAGTATTCAAGCAAGCTATTCAAGTGAAGAATTCAATATACCCTTCAAGACGTAAATATTAAACATGGAGTAGAGATATAGGTTGACCAAGATGAAGCTCAAACATCGAACTCTAAATGGTCAATACACGAGCGCAAATGATGCACCACATAGGATCTTGTGGTATGATAAGAAATTATCAATTGCACTCTGTGTACTAACCCATACTATGTGTTGTCTATGTTTTTGAGGGTTAGGTGATTCTCATGGGCTCGCATCGAGAAAGAGATTTCAAGTGTCTATGAGAGGATGACATCAAGTGTTGGTGATCATGGTTGACAAGGCCAAGTTCAAGATAACCATCCCAAAGGATTACATGCTTGAAGCTTGTGGATGATCACATGATGGACAGGTGAAGATGAATACAAAGCAAAGCTTCCCCACATTGTGTATGGGGAAGAGACTTGAGGACTTCACCAATGTCTTGCCTTCATCTTGAGCCAAGAAGAAACATCAACATCAAGCTCAGGTGAACGGGTCGTGTCAAAGGTATTAGTTCCTTTGACGTTAGTGTTGGGGAGTGATGACCACCAAAGAAACATATACACTCAAGAATGGATTCTTGATAGCTATGTAGTGTAGCTATTTTTATGATTCTTGAGTTATAGGGATCCCGCACTATTAAGAGGGGATCAAAGGGGTTTGTGATGGATTTGCTCAAGTCAACATCTTCTATACACAATTCCACTCATATCCTATATACCAAAGAAAAGCCAAAGCCAAATAGTTTCCCAAAATATATGATCTAACCTTTGCATAATTTGAACCCTCCATTTTGGTTTATTTTGGGTGGTTCTCTATCTGAGGACTTGGAGCTTTTCCATAGCTTCAAAACGAGTCCAAGATCATCAAAATCGGAGTCCAGATGTGAATGTTATGCATGTTTTAGTTTTGGGGTTCCTGCTGTTATTTTGGCCGGACGTACGGTAACGTCCGGAAATCCGGTGCGCCAATCCAGAATCAAACGGACGGAAATCCAGTAAGTTCCGGACGTCCGGTCTCCGGATGTCCGGAAAATGTCGGACGTCCGTCAAACCTGTTTCGCAAATATCCTGATACATTGGTCTGATGGCGTGCTACAGCCGTCAGACGTCCGGTGCACCGGACGTCCGGTGCCTGTTTTGCCACCGGATGTCCGGTAATCCACCGGACATCCGACACTTTCCTGAGCAGAATTCCCCCCCAACGGCCAGATTTGTGCCCATACTATAAATATCCCTTCACCACTTCGTGGAGGGGTTGAGCAACACAACTATCTTGACCCACACTTGAAGAAAAGCTCCCTCTCCTTTCTCCTACCTCAAATCTTAGATCCCGGAGAGATTTGTGAGAGTTCTTGAGAGAGATTCCACTCAAGTGAAGATCCACTCCCTCTCCCTCTCTTGACCAAAGGAATTCGTGATTTGAGCAAGTCTTGAGCATTTCCCCCTTGATCTTGTTACTCTTGGAGGTTGGAGACTCCTAGGCGGTAGGAGTGCTTCGGTGAGGAATCAACTTGTGATTTGTCCCCCGAAAAGTTTGTGAAGGTTTGGAGGCCACCTCAAGGTATACCACTAGTGGATGGGAATCGCCTTCGTGGTGATATCTCAAGGAGAATAGGGTGAGCCTTCGTGGCGTTGGTGTGCCTTCGTGGTAACATCCACCTCTCTAACGGTGACTAGCTTTCCTCCAAGGAAGTGAACATCGGGATACATCATCGTCTCCGTGACTTCGGTTATCCCTAACCCTAACTCCTTACTTGTGGTTTACCTTGGTCACTTGACCGCGCATTCACTATTCTTGTTGTCCTCATTATATTGTGTTGGTTACCATATCATAGAGATTATTTAGGCCAACACTTTATAGTCCGCAATTCATACTTTCTACTATTGTTCTATCTTGTGTTTAGTGTGAATTGCTAGCTTATAACATATGTTGTGTAAGCTTGTAGTGCTTACTTGAGTTTTCTTGTATCATTCAATTCAATACATTGTGATACAATTTATGTAAGCTTGTATTGCCTACTTGTGGGTGTGTGTATTATTCATTTCCATATCTTGTGATATACATTGAGAAAGTTTGTGTAACTTACTTGTGCTTACTCATATCCTCGTTGTTCTCATCTTGTTTATGCTAAGTTGTTGGTGCAGTTAGTGAGCCTAGTATATTTAGGATTTGTGCTTGAAAAGTATTCGCTTAGTTTATTTCCGCACTAGGATATAGCCAAATCCGTAAAAGATTTTAAAACGCCTATTCACCCCCCCTCTAGGCGACATCGTGGTCCTTTCAATTGGTATCAGAGCTAGGTCTCTCCTTATTAGGCTTAACCGCCTAGAGAGTAACGATGTCGACTAATGAACTAGTGCACGATGACACATTTTGTTTTAATGGCACAAATTACATTATGTGGAGATTACGCATGCTTTATCACTTTCGGGCCATGGGTCCAAATGCTTTGCGGATTGTGCTTGTAGGGAGTTCAAATCTAAAGGATGGACAATCTCCGTCACTTGGTGATATGCATCTTGATAGTGAAGCTTTAAGTATCATTCACCAAGCTATAACCTTCGAGGTGTTCAAGTCAATTTCGTCTTGTTCGTTGGCTCATGATGCTTGGACCAAAATTGAAGATATATATGGTGGGTCCAATCTTCATGAAGACAATATTCTTTATGAGGAGTTAAAGGAGGAGTTCTCCACATTTTTAAATCATGAAGAGCTCTCTATTGCTTCCACCTCTGATTACTTGCATACCTCAACATCTTTCACTTCACCAACATGTGGCATACCACAAGAGGAAATCAATAAAGATGAGGCATGCTTGATTGATGAAGAATCCTCCTCTCCAAAAGAATCATCATCAACCCCTTGTGTTCACATGTGCCTCATGGCAAGAGGTAATGACGAGGTATCATCTTCTCTTAGTGATAATGATGATAGTTGTAATGAGGAAGATGATGAAGTCTTGACTCAAAATCTCTATGAGATTGGGAAAACTCTTCGTAGAGCTAAAAACAACACTTATAAAAGGTTACAAGATGTTCTTGCTTGCTTTAAAAAACGTCATGATTTATTTCTCAATGAGGAAGCTAAAAGTGAACAGCTTGAACATGAACTTGCTAAGGCTCATGAAACGCTTAGTGACTTGAGGTCTTCAAAAGAAGAGATTAACGTTACTCATTGTAAGCTTAAAGAGGATTTTGAGCTCCTTCTCCTTGAATGCAATAGTGTCAAGGGAGAGCTCCTAAAACTCTCTAAGTCTCATGAGGAGCTTCAATCAACTCATGAGAAGTCACTAAGTTCTACTTGCTCCTCTCATATTGATAATGATGTTTGTGCTACTAACTCGATTTCATGTGAAGCATCAATTTTGAAGGAGAATGTTGAGCTATGTGCTCAACTTGCTTTGCTAACAAGAAATTATGGGAAATTGGAAGAAAGTCATGAAAAGCTCTCGGGCACTCATGTGGATCTTTTAATCTCTCATAGTAAGCTAAAGTTAGATCACGAGGCTATGGTCTCCGAGGTAAAATCTTGTGAGTCTCATACGAACATTAGCACATCTACTCTACATGTGCTAATCCTTGGAATTCATCCACCTCTCATATTATATCCACTCATGATAAATTGCTCACCTTGTCTTGCTGCTCTAACCATGAAGTTTCTACTTCCACTAGTCCTCTTGTTTCTAGTGTTGAAACTAACCATGTAGAGGAAATTAATGAGCTCAAGGCCCAAGTCACTAGTTTGAAGAAAGACTTGGAAAAGTGTGATGTTGGACATAATTTTCACTCCAACAAGAAGAAGTCCAAGAAAAAGAAAAAGGGACAAGGGAATTACAAGAATTCGGCCAACATTACTTGCTTCAAATGCAAAAAGACTGGACATCATGTGAGATCTTGCCCATTAAAGTAAAGGGCTTATAATGAGAAGCTACATGGGAAGCGGCCTCAAGCTCAATCTCAAGTTGAAGAACAACCACTATCCATGATGAAACATGTTATTGCTCCCCAAGTCGAGAAATTAAAGAAGAGAAAAGGGAGGAAATGTTGCTATGATTGTCGTCAAAAGGGACACATAGCTTCATCATGCCCCAATGGTAACATATCTAAGCCTCCTATAGTCAATAATCATTATTCACTAAGGACGGATATTGTTGGCAATGTGTTTGCCAAATTTGTGGGTGCCCAAAGTGGTTTCAAAGTGGACAAGACCATTCGGGTTGCCAAGCCTATTGTTACTAACTCATTAGGACCCAACTTGGTTGGGGACCATCAAGCTCAAACTTGATCAATAGGTGTGTGGAGGGCATTGGAGACTTGGCTACTTCATGAAGAAAAACTATTTTCACCATATGTTATGGTTAATGCCAAGTCAAGTGGATTATCATCATATCTATCAATCCAATGCTCCTCTTTGCGATAACTTGTACTTGCATTGTTTACATTTAAAGTTACTATGTCCCTTGCATGTTTAGGTTTTGTACCTAGCATGTGCTTTTATAGTTGTGCTTCCTAGTATGCTTGATTTGTGTTATCTAGCTTGTGTAGGTCGCAATGCACTTCATATATTTACGTGTGTGGTTTCAAGCCTTTATTGCTTCATTAGTTGAATCTTACTTGGCTCTTTTGAGATATTAATGGATCATCACATTATGGGGGAGTGCTATGTTTTATGCATTTCACAAACCTTAAATGTGTATGTATGTGGGATACCACCTAGTATTGTTAGTGCAATATTATCTAGTTACTATGTGGTATGTAAAGCTCATTTGAAACTTAAATTCTCATCCATTAATTATCCTTAGTTGGGTTTCATTTGCTTCTTGTGGATAATACATGGATCATCATATTGTGGGGGAGTGATATGCTTTGTGCATATCACAATCCTTGTTAATATGAACAATTGAGGGATGCCACTTAGAATTTATATTTGAGATTATCTTATATCTCCGTGGCATGCAATGTCTTGTTTACGTATGGCATTCTTGTGCGGTTTTGGTCATGGTTATCTTTAAAATCATATTTGGAAAATCATTTGATTAAAGCTATTCCAATTATTGCTTTGCATAATGATCTATCTAGTTGGAATGTTAATATTATTCTATCCAAGCATTGTGTTTATTTCTAAACTCTCATGTTATGCTTGTGTTAGTATAGATGATCATGTACTTATTTGGTTTCTACACCGAATGATAACCCGAAATACCATTTTGTTTGAATTCATCTTATTGCTCTATATGAGAGTTTGTTATCTCATTGTTTATAGTGTCCTATATCTATTTGAGTGAGATATTCCTATGAGTATGTGTGCAATGCATATCTTATATGCTCATTGGTTTTTTTCTTGGTTCATATGTTGAACTTTGGGTGCTATCATATGTTGATTTGTCACTTTGATTCATTTTGGTCAACATGAATGACTAGTGATGTTATTGGAAGTATTAACGGTTATGTGGTCATTTGTCCAATTTGTATCTCCCTGGATTTTGGTAGCCTTGTGCATGCATATTTACTATGTGTAAATTCACATGCCTTGTTTGCCTTATTTGATCCAATATATATATGGTAAATCCATCAAATTCTTAATAGCTATGATGTGCATGAAATTCAAATTCATATCAATAGGCACATATTTAAGTGGTTTTACCCTATGTGTTGTAGTTATGCTAACTACTTTGGACCCAATAAGTTTGGGAACCATATTGTACTTAAAATGTTTTAGGTACATTTCAGAAGCATCGGGTGCTTGGCTTATTCATGAAGGTGGTGGCACTATGAGGAGATTAGAGCCAAGCTTGGACATTTTATTGATCTACGACTTCATACCAATGCTATCTCGGTAACAAGTATTTACTTCATGCATGTATATAGAAATGGGGTCAACCTTGTGTAGGTTGCATCATGGCATGAATTTCTTGACTCATTCCTGTGATACTTGTTTCCTTTCTCAAAGCATCCCAACGATGATCTCTTGTTGCTAGTTGTGATGTCTTTGATGGTTGTGTGTTTGGAGTTCATTAATATACAATAACATTATATTAAGCCATGTGCTATGCTTTCAAGCAAAGATCTCATTGGTATATTTTATGACTCCCGTTTGGATGTCTTATTCCTTCCTTTTGTAACTATGTTATGTGTTCATCCTTCTTTGTGGATATCATCTATCTAGTATCTTATACAAGTGAGAGAAGTTAAATCTCTAGTTGATATCCCTATTCTTTCATGTCCACCATTTCATTCATTTTTATATCTTTTTGGTGGCTCCATGGAAGCATTTGTTGAATGAGTGCATGTCTTACCTCTTTGCATCTTAGTGCACTCATGTTTGGTGAAGATTGTTGTCCTCATGCTTGTCTTGACAAGCCTATTATTTCCTATCTTCATCATGGGTTGTCACAAGCTTTGATTTTTAGTTTGCTATTAGTGAGCTTGTGAACCTATTTGCTTGATGTGTGTATGTCCTTCTTAACTTCGTGTGTGTGGGAACGACATGTCTTGCACCTTGTATCTCATTTACCCAAGGCTATGTTGATGCTTAACTCCCATCCTTATACTAGTCTTCTCAAGTGCTTTGACGTGACTCACACACATCATTTTGGTTGTGCCTATTCTTAGGTTGCCTCATTTACATGTTGCTCAACCATATGTTTGTTGCAAATGCTAGGTTTCTTTTTTTATCTATGCCTGCTTGAAATTGTTTTGTGTTCCTATTGATTTTGGGGGAGTGATGATCCTATTTTGTGCACTTGTATCCAAATACAAAAATTCTAAATAGTGCACAAATCATGGGGAGATTCTCTATTTTCCTTAGAACACTCATTTTCCTAAATTATAATATTCTTTTATCCTTTTGGCTCATCGGATCATTTGATTGCTTGCTTTACTTTGTGTTATGCAAATGAGATCAATTTGTGCCATGTGCCTTGCTATTATCACTAGGTTTCAGTTGTATAATAATGGATTCACTTCTATATAGCATGTTCTTATCAATTGCATATATTTTGTGTTTGCAAAGTTTCTTTGCGGATACATATCATGATTATGATTGGCCACTCAGAAATTTTTTATACATGAGAAAGTTCATATCTTTCCTTGATATCATTTATTCCTTGCCGGCCACTTTGTTCGTTTCCTCTTATTCTTATGGTGGCTTCGGTAAGAGGTTGTGACATGAGTTCTTGTATGTTTGGCATATAATCTTGCGCACTCATGTGTTTTGACTGTTTTCCTCACATGTCTTATGCTTGTTTTCATATCTTCATATCTAGTTGCATTTTATAGATTCTGAGCTCCTAAAATTGTTCATTATTGAATATGTGCATTTGCGTTCACTCACATCTTGTGATATGCACACATCAAGGAGGAACTCATACTATATTGGTCTTCTAGATGTTTTGTCTTCCATTTTGGCATTTGTTTCCAATGGGGGAGAAGTTTAGAGGGTTTAAAATAAATATCTTTTGAAGTTCTTGTTGTCATTCATGCTATTCACCCTATTTATATATGCTTGTTGCATGAATGAATATATAGAGAAATCTCCAACTAGTTTATATCAACCAATATATGCAATGAAATTCAAAGTTCATTCACACATGCATATATTGTGGGGGAGCTTACTCTATATATTGTGGTCTTACTAACATCAAATGCTTGTGTAGTGTTTTGATGTTAGTACAACCGGTTTTGATATCATCAAGTTTCTTTGTGATAATTGATGCTATCAAAATCACCGCAAGTATACAATTTATCCTCGAAAAAAATTGCGTGCTTGTTTAAAAATTCATTATATGAACCCTCTAGTTGAGATTGTCATCAATTACCAAAATGGGGGAGATTGAAAGTACATGTTGTCCCCATGTGTGGTTTTGGTAATTAATGACAATCCTTATGGACTAATGTTTGCATTAAGATATACATTTGAAGGTTAGTCCCATTGGAATGTGATTGAAGAATAATGGAAGACAACTCCTTTGGAGCAACAATTACATTGAGATGATCAAAATGAAGTTCGTTGGAGTATCTGAAGGGTTGACATGCTTAGAGCTATGGTTTGAGACATAATGGATCAAGATCTTAAAAGGATGATTTGAATGATGAACTCTAGGAGTGGCTCAAAGATATGATCATAATGGACTCATGTGTTGAGTCATGATTGATCAAGTATTCAAGCAAGCTATTCAAGTGAAGAATTCAATATACCCTTCAAGACGTAAATATTAAACATGGAGTAGAGATATAGGTTGACCAAGATGAAGCTCAAAGATCGAACTCTAAATGGTCAATACACGAGCGCAAATGATGCACCACATAGGATCTTGTGGTATGATAAGAAATTATCAATTGCACTCTGTGTACTAACCCATACTATGTGTTGTCTATGTTTTTGAGGGTTAGGTGATTCTCATGGGCTCGCATCGAGAAAGAGATTTCAAGTGTCTATGAGAGAATGACATCAAGTGTTGGTGATCATGGTTGACAAGGCCAAGTTCAAGATAACCATCCCAAAGGATTACATGCTTGAAGCTTGTGGATGATCACATGATGGACAGGTGAAGATGAATACAAAGCAAAGCTTCCCCACATTGTGTATGGGGAAGAGACTTGAGGACTTCACCAATGTCTTGCCTTCATCTTGAGCCAAGAAGAAACATCAACATCAAGCTCAGGTGAACGGGTCGTGTCAAAGGTATTAGTTCCTTTGACGTTAGTGTTGGGGAGTGATGACCACCAAAGAAACATATACACTCAAGAATGGATTCTTGATAGCTATGTAGTGTAGCTATTTTTATGATTCTTGAGTTATAGGGATCCCGTACTATTAAGAGGGGATCAAAGGGGTTTGTGATGGATTTGCTCAAGTCAACATCTTCTATACACAATTCCACTCATATCCTATATACCAAAGAAAAGCCAAAGCCAAATAGTTTCCCAAAATATATGATCTAACCTTTGCATAATTTGAACCCTCCATTTTGGTTTATTTTGGGTGGTTCTCTATCTGAGGACTTGGAGCTTTTCCATAGATTCAAAACGAGTCCAAGATCATCAAAATCGGAGTCCAGATGTGAATGTTATGCATGTTTTAGTTTTGGGGTTCCTGCTGTTATTTTGGCCGGACGTCCGGTAACGTCCGGAAATCCGGTGCGCCAATCCAGAATCAAACGGACGGAAATCCAGTAAGTTCCGGACGTCCGGTCTCCGGATGTCCGGAAAATGTCGGACGCCCGTCAAACCTGTTTCGCAAATATCCTGATACATTGGTCTGATGGCGTGCTACAGCCGTTGGACGTCCGGTGCACCGGACGTCCGGTGCCTGTTTTGCCACCGGATGTCCGGTAATCCACCGGACGTCCGACACTTTCCTGAGCAGAATTCCCCCCCAACGGCCAGATTTGTGCCCATACTATAAATATCCCTTCACCACTTCGTGGAGGGGTTGAGCAACACAACTATCTTGACCCACACTTGAAGAAAAGCTCCCTCTCCTTTCTCCTACCTCAAATCTTAGATCCCGGAGAGATTTGTGAGAGTTCTTGAGAGAGATTCCACTCAAGTGAAGATCCACTCCCTCTCCCTCTCTTGACCAAAGGAATTCGTGATTTGAGCAAGTCTTGAGCATTTCCCCCTTGATCTTGTTACTCTTGGAGGTTGGAGACTCCTAGGCGGTAGGAGTGCTTCGGTGAGGAATCAACTTGTGATTTGTCCCCCGAAAAGTTTGAGAAGGTTTGGAGGCCACCTCAAGGTATACCACTAGTGGATGGAAATCGCCTTCGTGGTGATATCTCAAGGAGAATAGGGTGAGCCTTCGTGGCGTTGGTGTGCCTTCGTGGTAACATCCACCTCTCTAACAGTGACTAGCTTCCCTCCAAGGAAGTGAACATCGGGATACATCATCGTCTCTGTGACTTCGGTTATCCCTAACCCTAACTCCTTACTTGTGGTTTACCTTGGTCACTTGACCGCGCATTCACTATTCTTGTTGTCCTCATTATATTGTGTTGGTTACCATATCATAGAGATTATTTAGGCCAACACTTTATAGTCCGCAATTCATACTTTCTACTATTGTTCTATCTTGTGTTTAGTGTGAATTGCTAGCTTATAACATATGTTGTGTAAGCTTGTAGTGCTTACTTGAGTTTGCTTGTATCATTCAATTCCATACATTGTGATACAATTTATGTAAGCTTGTATTGCCTACTTGTGGGTGTGTGTATTATTCATTTCCATATCTTGTGATATACATTGAGAAAGTTTGGGTAACTTACTTGTGCTTACTCATATCCTCGTTGTTCTCATCTTGTTTATGCTAAGTTGTTGGTGCAGTTAGTGAGCCTAGTATATTTAGGATTTGTGCTTGAAAAGTATTCGCTTAGTTTATTTCCGCATTAGGATATAGCCAAATCCGTAAAAGATTTTAAAATGCCTATTCACCCCCCCTCTAGGCGACATCGTGGTCCTTTCAATTGGTATCAGAGCTAGGTCTCTCCTTATTAGGCTTAACCGCCTAGAGAGTAACGATGTCGACTAATGAACTAGTGCACGATGACACATTTTGTTTTAATGGCACAAATTACATTATGTGGAGATTACGCATGCTTTATCACTTTCGGGCCATGGGTCCAAATGCTTTGCGGATTGTGCTTGTAGGGAGTTCAAATCTAAAGGATGGACAATCTCCGTCACTTGGTGATATGCATTTTGATAGTGAAGCTTTAAGTATCATTCACCAAGCTATAACCTTCGAGGTGTTCAAGTCAATTTCGTCTTGTTCGTTGGCTCATGATGCTTGGACCAAAATTGAAGATATATATGGTGGGTCCAATCTTCATGAAGACAATATTCTTTATGAGGAGTTAAAGGAGGAGTTCTCCACATTTTTAAATCATGAAGAGCTCTCTATTGCTTCCACCTCTGATTACTTGCATACCTCAACATCTTTCACTTCACCAACATGTGGCATACCACAAGAGGAAATCAATAAAGATGAGGCATGCTTGATTGATGAAGAATCCTCCTCTCCAAAAGAATCATCATCAACCCCTTGTGTTCACATGTGCCTCATGGCAAGAGGTAATGACGAGGTATCATCTTCTCTTAGTGATAATGATGATAGTTGTAATGAGGAAGATGATGAAGTCTTGACTCAAAATCTCTATGAGATTGGGAAAACTCTTCGTAGAGCTAAAAACAACACTTATAAAAGGTTACAAGATGTTCTTGCTTGCTTTAAAAAACGTCATGATTTATTTCTCAATGAGGAAGCTAAAAGTGAACAGCTTGAACATGAACTTGCTAAGGCTCATGAAACGCTTAGTGACTTGAGGTCTTCAAAAGAAGAGATTAACGTTACTCATTGTAAGCTTAAAGAGGATTTTGAGCTCCTTCTCCTTGAATGCAATAGTGTCAAGGGAGAGCTCCTAAAACTCTCTAAGTCTCATGAGGAGCTTCAATCAACTCATGAGAAGTCACTAAGTTCTACTTGCTCCTCTCATATTGATAATGATGTTTGTGCTACTAACTCGATTTCATGTGAAGCATCAATTTTGAAGGAGAATGTTGAGCTATGTGCTCAACTTGCTTTGCTAACAAGAAATTATGGGAAATTGGAAGAAAGTCATGAAAAGCTCTCGGGCACTCATGTGGATCTTTTAATCTCTCATAGTAAGCTAAAGTTAGATCACGAGGCTATGGTCTCCGAGGTAAAATCTTGTGAGTCTCATATGAACATTAGCACATCTACTCTACATGTGCTAATCCTTGCAATTCATCCACCTCTCATATTATATCCACTCATGATAAATTGCTCACCTTGTCTTGCTGCTCTAACCATGAAGTTTCTACTTCCACTAGTCCTCTTGTTTCTAGTGTTGAAACTAACCATGTAGAGGAAATTAATGAGCTCAAGGCCCAAGTCACTAGTTTGAAGAAAGACTTGGAAAAGTGTGATGTTGGACATAATTTTCACTCCAACAAGAAGAAGTCCAAGAAAAAGAAAAAGGGACAAGGGAATTACAAGAATTCGGCCAACATTACTTGCTTCAAATGCAAAAAGACTGGACATCATGTGAGATCTTGCCCATTAAAGTAAAGGGCTTATAATGAGAAGCTACATGGGAAGCGGCCTCAAGCTCAATCTCAAGTTGAAGAACAACCACTATCCATGATGAAACATGTTATTTCTCCCCAAGTCGAGAAATTAAAGAAGAGAAAAGGGAGGAAATGTTGCTATGATTGTCGTCAAAAGGGACACATAGCTTCATCATGCCCCAATGGTAACATATCTAAGCCTCCTATAGTCAATAATCATTATTCACTAAGGACGGATATTGTTGGCAATGTGTTTGCCAAATTTGTGGGTGCCCAAAGTGGTTTCAAAGTGGACAAGACCATTCGGGTTGCCAAGCCTATTGTTACTAACTCCTTAGGACCCAACTTGGTTGGGGACCATCAAGCTCAAACTTGATCAATAGGTGTGTGGAGGGCATTGGAGACTTGGCTACTTCATGAAGAAAAACTATTTTCACCATATGTTATGGTTAATGCCAAGTCAAGTGGATTATCATCATATCTATCAATCCAATGCTCCTCTTTGCGATAACTTGTACTTGCATTGTTTACATTTAAAGTTACTATGTCCCTTGCATGTTTAGGTTTTGTACCTAGCATGTGCTTTTATAGTTGTGCTTCCTAGTATGCTTGATTTGTGTTATCTAGCTTGTGTAGGTCGCAATGCACTTCATATATTTACGTGTGTGGTTTCAAGCCTTTATTGCTTCATTAGTTGAATCTTACTTGGCTCTTTTGAGATATTAATGGATCATCACATTATGGGGGAGTGCTATGTTTTATGCATTTCACAAACCTTAAATGTGTATGTATGTGGGATACCACCTAGTATTGTTAGTGCAATATTATCTAGTTACTATGTGGTATGTAAAGCTCATTTGAAACTTAAATTCTCATCCATTAATTATCCTTAGTTGGGTTTCATTTGCTTCTTGTGGATAATACATGGATCATCATATTGTGGGGGAGTGATATGCTTTGTGCATATCACAATCCTTGTTAATATGAACAATTGAGGGATGCCACTTAGAATTTATATTTGAGATTATCTTATATCTCCGTGGCATGCAATGTCTTGTTTACGTATGGCATTCTTGTGCGGTTTTGGTCATGGTTATCTTTAAAATCATATTTGGAAAATCATTTGATTAAAGCTATTCCAATTATTGCTTTGCATAATGATCTATCTAGTTGGAATGTTAATATTATTCTATCCAAGCATTGTGTTTATTTCTAAACTCTCATGTTATGCTTGTGTTAGTATAGATGATCATGTACTTATTTGGTTTCTACACCGAATGATAACCCGAAATACCATTTTGTTTGAATTCATCTTATTGCTCTATATGAGAGTTTGTTATCTCATTTTTTATAGTGTCCTATATCTATTTGAGTGAGATATTCCTATGAGTATGTGTGCAATGCATATCTTATATGCTCATTGGTTTTTTTCTTGGTTCATATGTTGAACTTTGGGTGATATCATATGTTGATTTGTCACTTTGATTCATTTTGGTCAACATGAATGACTAGTGATGTTATTGGAAGTATTAACGGTTATGTGGTCATTTGTCCAATTTGTATCTCCCTGGATTTTGGTAGCCTTGTGCATGCATATTTACTATGTGTAAATTCACATGCCTTGTTTGCCTTATTTGATCCAATATATATATGGTAAATCCATCAAATTCTTAATAGCTATGATGTGCATGAAATTCAAATTCATATCAATAGGCACATATTTAAGTGGTTTTACCCTATGTGTTGTAGTTATGCTAACTACTTTGGACCCAATAAGTTTGGGGACCATATTGTACTTAAAATGTTTTAGGTACATTTCAGAAGCATCGGGTGCTTGGCTTATTCATGAAGGTGGTGGCACTATGAGGAGATTAGAGCCAAGCTTGGACATTTTATTGATCTACGACTTCATACCGATGCTATCTCGGTAACAAGTATTTACTTCATGCATGTATATAGAAATGGGGTCAACCTTGTGTAGGTTGCATCATGGCATGAATTTCTTGACTCGTTCCTGTGATACTTGTTTCCTTTCTCAAAGCATCCCAACGATGATCTCTTGTTGCTAGTTGTGATGTCTTTGATGGTTGTGTGTTTGGAGTTCATTAATATACAATAACATTATATTAAGCCATGTGCTATGCTTTCAAGCAAAGATCTCATTGGTATATTTTATGACTCCCGTTTGGATGTCTTATTCCTTCCTTTTGTAACTATGTTATGTGTTCATCCTTCTTTGTGGATATCATCTATCTAGTATCTTATACAAGTGAGAGAAGTTAAATCTCTAGTTGATATCCCTATTCTTTCATGTCCACCATTTCATTCATTTTTATATCTTTTTGGTGGCTCCATGGAAGCATTTGTTGAATGAGTGCATGTCTTACCTCTTTGCATCTTAGTGCACTCATGTTTGGTGAAGATTGTTGTCCTCATGCTTGTCTTGACAAGCCTATTATTTCCTATCTTCATCATGGGTTGTCACAAGCTTTGATTTTTAGTTTGCTATTAGTGAGCTTGTGAACCTGTTTGCTTGATGTGTGTATGTCCTTCTTAACTTCGTGTGTGTGGGAAGGACATGTCTTGCACCTTGTATCTCATTTACCCAAGGCTATGTTGATGCTTAACTCCCATCCTTATACTAGTCTTCTCAAGTGCTTTGACGTGACTCACACACATCATTTTGGTTGTGCCTATTCTTAGGTTGCCTCATTTATATGTTGCTCAACCATATGTTTGTTGCAAATGCTAGGTTTCTTTTTTTATCTATGCCTGCTTGAAATTGTTTTGTGTTCCTATTGATTTTGGGGGAGTGATGATCCTATTTTGTGCACTTGTATCCAAATACAAAAATTCTAAATAGTGCACAAATCATGGGGAGATTCTCTATTTTCCTTAGAACACTCATTTTCCTAAATTATAATATTCTTTTATCCTTTTGGCTCATCGGATCATTTGATTGCTTGCTTCACTTTGTGTTATGCAAATGAGATCAATTTGTGCCATGTGCCTTGCTATTATCACTAGGTTTCAGTTGTATAATAATGGATTCACTTCTATATAGCATGTTCTTATCAATTGCATATATTTTGTGTTTGCAAAGTTTCTTTGCGGATACATATCATGATTATGATTGGCCACTCAGAAATTTTTTATACATGATATCATTCCTTGATATCATTTATTCCTTGCCGGCCACTTTGTTCGTTTCCTCTTATTCTTATGGTGGCTTCGGTAAGAGGTTGTGACATGAGTTCTTGTATGTTTGGCATATAATCTTGCGCACTCATGTGTTTTGACTGTTTTCCTCACATGTCTTATGCTTGTTTTCATATCTTCATATCTAGTTGCATTTTATAGATTCTGAGCTCCCAAAATTGTTCATTATTGAATATGTGCATTTGCGTTCACTCACATCTTGTGATATGCACACATCAAGGAGGAACTCATACTATATTGGTCTTCTAGATGTTTTGTCTTCCATTTTGGCATTTGTTTCCAATGGGGGAGAAGTTTAGAGGGTTTAAAATAAATATCTTTTGAAGTTCTTGTTGTCATTCATGCTATTCACCCTATTTATATATGCTTGTTGCATGAATGAATATATAGAGAAATCTCCAACTAGTTTATATCAACCAATATATGCAATGAAATTCAAAGTTCATTCACACATGCATATATTGTGGGGGAGCTTACTCTATATATTGTGGTCTTACTAACATCAAATGCTTGTGTAGTGTTTTGATGTTAGTACAACCGGTTTTGATATCATCAAGTTTCTTTGTGATAATTGATGCTATCAAAATCACCGCAAGTATACAATTTATCCTCGAAAAAAATTGCGTGCTTGTTTAAAAATTCATTATATGAACCCTCTAGTTGAGATTGTCATCAATTACCAAAATGGGGGAGATTGAAAGTACATGTTGTCCCCATGTGTGGTTTTGGTAATTAATGACAATCCTTATGGACTAATGTTTGCATTAAGATATACATTTGAAGGTTAGTCCCATTGGAATGTGATTGAAGAATAATGGAAGACAACTCCTTTGGAGCAACAATTACATTGAGATGATCAAAATGAAGTTCGTTGGAGTATCTGAAGGGTTGACATGCTTAGAGCTATGGTTTGAGACATAATGGATCAAGATCTTAAAAGGATGATTTGAATGATGAACTCTAGGAGTGGCTCAAAGATATGATCATAATGGACTCATGTGTTGAGTCATGATTGATCAAGTATTCAAGCAAGCTATTCAAGTGAAGAATTCAATATACCCTTCAAGACGTAAAGATTAAACATGGAGTAGAGATATAGGTTGACCAAGATGAAGCTCAAAGATTGAACTCTAAATGGTCAATACACGAGTGCAAATGATGCACCACATAGGATCTTGTGGTATGATAAGAAATTATCAATTGCACTCTATGTACTAACCCATACTATGTGTTGTCTATGTTTTTGAGGGTTACGTGATTCTCATGGGCTCGCATCGAGAAAGAGATTTCAAGTGTCTATGAGAGGATGACATCAAGTGTTGGTGATCATGGTTGACAAGGCCAAGTTCAAGATAACCATCCCAAAGGATTACATGCTTGAAGCTTGTGGATGATCACATGATGGACAGGTGAAGATGAATACAAAGCAAAGCTTCCCCACATTGTGTATGGGGAAGAGACTTGAAGACTTCACCAATGTCTTGCCTTCATCTTGAGCCAAGAAGAAACATCAACATCAAGCTCAAGTGAACGGATCGTGTCAAAGGTATTAGTTCCTTTGACGTTAGTGTTGGGGAGTGATGACCACCAAAGAAACATATACACTCAAGAATGGATTCTTGATAGCTATGTAGTGTAGCTATTTTTATGATTCTTGAGTTATAGGGATCCCGCACTATTAAGAGGGGATCAAAGGGGTTTGTGATGGATTTTCTCAAGTCAACATCTTCTATACACAATTCCACTCATATCCTATATACCAAAGAAAAGCCAAAGCCAAATAGTTTCCCAAAATATATGATCTAACCATTGCATAATTTGAACCCTCCATTTTGGTTTATTTTGGGTGGTTCTCTATCTGAGGACTTGGAGCTTTTCCATAGCTTCAAAACGAGCCCACGATCATCAAAATCGGAGTCCGGATGTGAAAGTTATGCATGTTTTAGTTTTGGGGTTCCTGCTGTTATTTTGGCCGGACGTCCGGTAATGTCCGGAAATCCGGTGCGCCAATCCAGAATCAAACGGACGGAAATCCGATAAGTTCTGGACGTCCGGTCTCCGGACGTCCGGAAAATGTCGGACGTCCGTCAAACCTGTTTCGCAAATATCCTGATACATTCGTCTGATGGCGTGCTACAGCCGTCGGACGTCCGGAGTTCCACCGGACGTCCGGTGCCTGTTTTGCCACCGGATGTCCGGTAATCCACCGGACGTCCGACACTTTCCTGAGCAGAATTCCCCCCAATGGCTAGATTTGTGCCCATACTATAAATATCCCTTCATCACTTCATGGAGGGGTTGAGCAACACAACTATCTTGACCCACACTTGAAGAAAAGCTCCCTCTCCTTTCTCCTACCTCAAATCTTAGATCCCGGAGATATTTGTGAGAGTTCTTGAGAGAGATTCCACTCAAGTGAAGATCCACTCCCTCTCCCTCTCTTGACCAAAGGAATTCGTGATTTGAGCAAGTCTTGAGCATTCCCCCTTGATCTTGTTACTCTTGGAGGTTGGAGACTCCTAGGCAGTAGGAGTGCTTCGGTGAGGAATCAACTTGTGATTTGTCCCCCGAAAAGTTTGTGAAGGTTTGGAGGCCACCTCAAGGTCTACCACTAGTGGTTGGGAATCGCCTCCATGGTGATATCTCAAGGAGAATAGGGTGAGCCTTCGTGGCGTTGGTGTGCCTTCGTGGTAACATCCACCTCTCTAACGGTGACTAGCTTCCCTCCAAGGAAGTGAACATCGGGATACATCATCGTCTCCGTGACTTCGGTTATCCCTAACCCTAACTCCTTACTTGTGGTTTACCTTGGTCACTTGATCGCGCATTCACTATTCTTGTTGTCCTCATTATATTATGTTGGTTACCATATCGTAGAGATTATTTAGGCCAACACTTTATAGTCCGCAATTCATACTTTCTACTATTGTTCTATCTTGTGTTTAGTGTGAATTGCTAGCTTATAACATATGTTGTGTAAGCTTGTAGTGCTTACTTGAGTTTGCTTGTATCATTCAATTCCATATATTGTGATACAATTTATGTAAGCTTGTATTGCCTACTTGTGGGTGTGTGTATTATTCATTTCCATATCTTGTGATATACATTGAGTAAGTTTGTGTAACTTACTTGTGCTTACTCATATCATCGTTGTTCTCATCTTGTTTGTGCTAAGTTGTTGGTGCACTTAGTGAGCCTAGTATATTTAGGATTTGTGCTTGAAAAGTATTCGCTTAGTTTATTTCCGCATTAGGATATAGCCAAATCCGTAAAAGATTTTAAAACGCCTATTCACCCCCCCTCTAGGCGACATCGTGGTCCTTTTAGTGTACGTCGAAGGTTAGTAGCATATTTCTTCCGAGTAAGACTCAACCCGCCAGGTTTGGAAGCCACTGAATGCCCAAGAAGTACTCCAGTGGCCCAAGGTCCTTCACCGGGAAGGACTGAGCCAGCTGACCGATAGACGTTGAACAACAGTTGGGCAGGAAATGGTGGCTACACTCCCTCCTTCATGTTGTCTTGTCATTTTGGAGCCTCTTTGACTCAAAGTATTTTCCTAGAAACTATGGATTGTTGAGGTATTATTAGGAATGTTTTCGTGCAAGGATTGTATCTTATGCACGTACTTCGTAAGAGAAATTCCATTGACTCAAAACTCTATTTTTTTGCGGGGGAACTCTATTGAAGACTCTTGAACATTAGGAAAAACTCTATTGAAGACTCCTTCGCTTTTCCTAATGTTCAAGCTTGAGGGAGTTGATAAGAACAAAACCTATCTTTTTTTATGAACACTTTTGCTTATAATTTTCCTTTTAATGTTGCTCCATTGGATGATAGTGTATCACTTTTTGGTGGAATTGCAAATTGGTCTTCGATATTGTGTAGATTAATTTTTTTCTGGCTATGCTTTTCTTGTGGGATAACAAGAAACTAGTGGGGTAACACACTTGCGCGGCTATATATATTGTTTGCCATATATAAATATGTACTTCGGTGTTTAAATAAATATTTTGTATTATGAAGCTTATTTAATTGCATGTGAAGGAAACTGTTTGTTCATTAAACCAATTTGCCAGCATTTAAAAGTCACACAGGAACATCTGATTCAAATATAAGCCTAATAACAATTATAATTCTATAGAGGGTGTAATTTCTCAGTTATTATATAATTTCTCTGCTATTATAAAGTTACACCATTATCTTATAAATACCACAATGGTGTGTGTGCGAATGTGTGCATGTGTGTGCGTATGTGGATTAGAGCGCGACTTTGGGCCAGTAGCCGACATTACTTGTGGTGTGGGTAGGTGGGCCCCACGCCACCACTATTAATTTGGAAACAAAAATTTAGTGTATTACTATTGTGCAGTATATTTCTTTTTAAATTTTATATATTATTATTATTATGCAGTCAACTTTATTTACTGTAATTTTTAGGTTTACTTAGGTTACTTTTTAAGCAATATTTTATTTAGTCCATTTCTTATTTAGGTTAATGTTTAATTTATATTTTATTTAGTTTATATAGATTTATTTTGTATTTAGGTTTATTTTTAGCTTAGGTATTATTAAGATTATTTTTTAATATTTTTTATTTATGTTTTATATATTTAAGTCGACCCAAATACATATATATTACTAAGAAAACATAATACCAACCTAAAGGCTAAACAATAGATACTAATTGTTACTCGATCTAGCTAATTGCCTAAACAAACTACTTCATCACTACAATGAATCACACAAGAAAATAGTTGTCATCGATCCAGGTGGGAGTACGAGCCTAATCATAACAAAAGCCAAAAGTGCATATCGTACGTTCTTGAATTTTCTGATCCGGTCTCACATCTCATTGTTATGGGCTTGCATCTCATTTAGTTGTTGTGTCGTAGGTTCATGCTATCACTCGAGCAATTCACTTATGTATAGTTCTTTACGAGATCAACACATATCCATGTGTGGCAAAAGACTCCTTTCTGCACATGTGTATAGTTCATGATGTGAGCAATGCAAGTTTGTATGCATGCCAATTTAATGACACAAAGGGAGATTTTCCGTCATGTACCAATGCACGGCCAACACATATGAAGAGCTCTCATTATGGATTCCATGGTGTGTATTCGGTTCTCCTATCAAGAGGGAATTGGCAGCCGCAAAGCAACATAGGTGGCCTTGTAGGATTCTAGGCCGCTTCGCCGCTAGTGGTGTAGGATTTGCCACGGAATCAAATGGACGTGCTGCTGCAGTGGGATTATCCGCCGGACATGGTTTGCTGCATAGGCCACGGTGACAAGCTCATCGCCGAGCCAAGAGTTCAGAGGGTAGCTCGGCCAATGCGGTGGAGCCCCAATATTTCGGCACTCTTAGCCAAACGTGTGCTCGTGTGTGGGGTTCGTGCCAATTTTCGAAGCTCTGTATGGTCCATTACTGCCAGCTAGGAGAGGAAGACCAAAAACTAAGATGAGCTAGCTTGGGAGAAGTAAACGGGGTGAAGAGGAAAAGTGGAAAAATAATAGAGAGGTTGCGATCACTTATATGGGCATATAAGTTACTAATGGCGTGCCACATGTCCTACAGGCCACCACTAGTGACAGTACCAGTGGTTTGTCACATGTGTCACATGTCACCACTAACTTATGCCAGGTTAGGAAACTTGGTCACACATGCTGGTGGCATGTGAACATGCAAGCACAACACCAGTAACCTGTTAGTGGTGGCATACCAAATATGGCGTAGATTGAAAGTAGGGCGCCACCAATTAAGATTATGTCTAACCATTTCTGCAATATTTCAAGAAGCTAATCGATGGAGCTTTCTTCGGATATCATTTCATGGAAGGGATCATCAAATAGTATAATCAATAGTTGGACAAAAATAGCAACATATGCTTCAGTGACAAAGCAGACTTCAGCTGCATGCATCAACCGAAAAACAGTCAGACAAACGGCTAATATGTCATGCACCACATGTATGCATATGTACGGGAGGGAGACATGTTTTCAAAGCATTCATACGGGGGAAGACAATAGATCAAGTCTTAGAAGAAGATCACGGAGATGAGTTCATATGCATCCAACATATAAGATTGTAATCATGATAAACCAGCCTGCCATTCACGCCTATGCGAGGTTCAATAATGGCGCGGCAAATTCGAAAGAGATATTTGACCGCTTAAAGCAATAGATCTGTCATGCTGACGTTTGCGCTGCTAGTATCGCATTGCAATGATACCAAAATGATGCTTATGCTATGAATAGGAGTGTGAAAATGACGGGGTCTTGAGTACTCATTTACTTTTATATATGTGTTAACATTGTTCCAAACTTGCATGGCTATCTATCATCTTCACTACTTTGTTATAACAATTGTCGTTGTGTGTTAATTAACGTCATTCCAAACGTGTTTCCTAATTGTCTTACTTATTATGGTTCTTAAATTCGTTGTTTCTATATTGACATATAATTATGACGTGCAAACACCTACATCGATAATCATATTATTTGCCATGTATGCAGAATAAGCTGCCACGTCTGTCGTAGTAGTGTAGTTCAGGTGCATGTCAACCAATTAGTGACATGTCGAACAGATACCATGCCACTGATGTGCATAATCACAATAGGTGGTACCATGCCACCATTAACATTTATCAGTGGCACAACATTGGCGGTGTGGGGGTTGCACGCCACCAACGTGGTTTTGGCACATCACCTGTAGCATTTTTTGTACTAGTGTTTATAATCGGTAGTCACTGTTAGACAAGTTTGACTACATGCTTTCTAGAGTTTCACCTTCTATAAACAGATATGGCATTAGTTTTATCTATTTTTCTTTAGATCTAGCAATGGTATCCCCCATTCTTTAGTTTAGCTGTTCTATGATATCCCTCACATGTGTTTATTGTGCCGTGTAGTGTGAGTACACATACATAGACCACATTATTCAGACATAATAAACAACAATCAATCTTCAAAAATTATAATCCTACGACAACCTATAGAATTCCTAAGATTTATAATCCTACAAAGCAAACAATCTATAGAGATTTTTTCAACAATTATAATCATGCAATGTTCTTTTGAAAATTATTAAGTAAGAATTCTTGTGGATCTATGTTAACGTTGAAGATAAACCTCGTTGTATTGATCATGCTGAATTGGAGTGTTGGTTGAAAAAATATTTGTGGGTCGATTGTACATGACCTTAGATCAGTATGTGCCATTAAAGTTTGGAACATGTCTCTATAGAGAGATCACCTAAACTAAGTTGGTGGGTTGGTCATACAATATATCATGTTAGTACACCCTATCAATGGATTTGAATAATTTCACCTTCGTTCGTTTATGTCATGAAACCATAAGAAAGGAGCAAGTGAAGCATCTAGAAGTGCTTGCTTTGTCGCACACACAAAAAATTCTTCATGGGAAAGCCAACTGAAAGATTCGACTTGGACGTCGTAGAAAAGGTTATGTTGTTATCTACATAGCGCTGCCCCATGACCCTTTCCCAAGGTACTAAGGATTTTGTTTTAGGGACAAACAACGGTGTTCCGGAAATGCTTTTGTTGTGACATGCTAAGTTTTCTCCCCTATATATAGCCAGTACATTGATGGGTCTCACACGCCACACACATGTTTTGCCCTTCCTAAACTCATAAGGGAAAGGCGTGTGATTGAGTTCGTGCACGGCCTTATAAGAATTTGAAAATTAGATTACCAATTTGAGATAAATTTATATAGACCAAGCCTTTTAGTAGTTTCTAAAATAAACATCTTTGCAACATTACATACAAACATATAAAAAGATGCAACTCCCTACTATACATATCTCAATCCAGCTGCACTTAATTTAAATATGTAGCAATTCAAGTAAATAGATGATTTTTTTACTTTGGCATGTTAGATGGATGATGGTTGTATGCTTTTGACCAAGTATTATGTAACCTTTTTCTTTGTTATCTTAGTCCTTAAAATCAAGATTAATGACGTAGATATTTTAGGCTATGTGGTTCAACCTAATTGCTAGAAAAAAATCCGTATATTTAAAATCAAGCCCATTCATCCTTGGAAATGATAATAAAACACTATTAATAATAATAAATTATATATATCATATTACTCCGCCTCAAATTAGCTGTTTTAGATTTGTCTAGATATGAATGTATGTAACACTAAAACGTGTGGAGATACATCCGTATCTAAAACAATCTAAGACAATTAATTCGGGAGAGGAGTAGATAGTTAGAATTTTTTTACTACTTACTATTTTATATAGTTACCCCCATTTATCTTTGGAAATAAGAATAATACATTATTAATAACATTAATAATAATAAATTATATATAAATTAATAGATATAGGTATTAATGGAAATAATAGTAGCATTGTTTTACATCTCCTAACCCCCGTCTATATATATGCCTCAAAATGGAGATGGCATACGTGTAACCCATCTAGTTTTGGTTGCAAGCGCGCAGGGAAATAGTCAGGATCCTCGTCATCGCTGCAGGGAAACACTGAGGTACCTCCCCGTCGTCGAGCGAAGGGCAGTGCGTACGTCTGTTGAAGAATGGTGGTACGTCGTCGTTCCACCCTCCTTTTTGTTTTTGTATGTATTTTTGGATTGATGCATCGAGTAAAGATCATTTAGACACGATGGAGTTTATTTGTTATTTTCTCTCTTGACATGATGGATAATTGCCTGCTGGCTCCGGCCAATTGTTCCTAGAATGCATGCTGAGTTGGGAGGATTGGCTTGCCCTAGTGATGTCTTCTTCCCTAATTAAAAAATCTTATTCATTAGAGCTGCCATCACAACGTTATAACCTGGGCTCTCACTTGCTCAATTTAAGGAAAATCATGTGTTGTACGTCCCATTTCTACTTCCTTAATTAAAACCACTTATTATGTTTCCGCGTCACTTTTCTCAGTTTAAGGAAAATCATGTGTTCTACGTCCCATTTCCATGTGACTGCTCGAGTATCGCCTGCTCATGGGTGGTCTACCCCTCAAAATAGTGGGGAAGAGATAGTTCCTATTCGACGCTAAACATCATATTATTCCTATTATAACAATTTTCTGACCAAGATACGACTCAAATATCACCACATCTAACAAAAAGGGACATTTCATTGTTATGCGCTTCGGACGACCAAGTTCTGCAACATGCTCTTGTACTGCAGGTAGCTATGTGGCATGAGTTATGCCGCTACCAAGAGAAACTTAATAATACAGAATGTTACTAGCTAGAACAACTCAAGATCAATCAAACATGACTGTATGGCCAAGGAACACTTGATTGTTGTCGTGCTGGGAAGGGACTTTTCATCTCCATAAACTCCGGGTGACCAGGTTCCATAGGACACTCATAAACCGCTTGTAGCTATGTGTTTTAAAGTACTTCTCTACCAAGGGTAAAGTACTGATTTAGCAAGTTGCTAGATAGACTCGCTCAAGACCAATCAAACGTTAAGTAGTATACATCTTTCTTCTCTCGCGAACAGTGAGTGTATGTCTTATTTTGTCAATGGCTCATGAAATTGATTAGAAAGTAAGACTTCACATAATTAGTTCTCATGTATGGTCATCACCTTAGACACATCTCAGCAATGACACATGTATATGAACCTTTTTGAACCACAAAAGGTTTGGTTTCCATTTGGGTTGTAGATTGTATCTTGATTTTTTTGATTTCCTAAAAGAGTTTTGGTCTAACAGTTTTTCTTGGAAGAAGACAGAAAATAAAAGAAAGAATAAAATATGAACGAAAAACAACCCTTGAATGGAAATTGAAAAGAAATGTAGCCCCAGTTCCTTTGGAAATGGTAAGATCTTTGGCACAAGAAGAAGGGGCGACACATATCATCTCGACTTGGTCCTGCTTCCCCTCTTTTTTGGGCATGAACCCTATCTTCTACCTTGTAATCTACATGAAATGGAGATTGCATCATGTATGCCCAAAATAAGGCTTACGGCTTTGTTATCATGTTTCCATGTGAGGATGGTAAAATAGTGAAACATGGTGTAATAGTTTTTTAGGGAGTGTGGCTTTTCTTGCTCGCACCCAATAGAAAAATCATTGGAGGACAAAGTTATGTGTAGTAGGGTATTTGACACCCATGTTTTACTCATTAAGTGTGGAAGTACGAATTTCTTTTCTCATGGTTTGCCTTCAATATTTATTGATGTGTGTTTAACTAATGTCATAGGGTTGGAGGAACGGTAATGATGACCGTGATAAGAGGAAAAGTATTGTTGAGCCTGAACCCTCATGGTCTCCGAACTTTAGGAACTTAGACGCTCCTGGCTCGTCCATGCTGGTATCTCATGTAGTAATTAACTGATTTTGTATTTAAATACAAGAGCTAGCCATGACTTGTTTTTATTAAGATCATAGTGTGATATCTGCATGGGAATACAGAAAAAAGGAAAGATATAATGTTTGTTATTGTTATGTCCAATTGTGTTTCTGAGTCAAATAGAATGGGCCCATGGTTGACTTAGTTGTAGTTACGATGATCTAATGGTTATGCTTTGTCGATTGAAGTAGGGTAGTATATTAATGGCCTGATTTTTTGCTTTCATGTCTGATTTTCTAGCGTGGCTATCTTTTCTCCAGTTAACCTATCAAGTGGTTTTAGTACATAATAGATCTAAAATGGTTGACTATGTGCTGCCCATGATGACACACTGGAACTCCTTTGAACAAACATGGGATGTAACACATCAACAGTCTTTAATAAGGAATTATGCGCTTTAGTTTATGTTATACTAATCCATCTATATCGTCCTGATTTCTTACTTATCTGGCACTTCGCCTCGTGCATTGAGTTATATATTAATTTAGACTGCAGAGTGCATGTTTGGTTAGTAATCATACTCTAGGTGATAATAGGGAAACTTGGTTAACCTGATCATCTTTTTGGAATTACCAACCTATGATGCCCCTCCTATAAAATAGCCATGTTACGCATAATGTGTTCAACTAGATAGACAACTATCACTCCTCTAGAAAGCTAGCACAGTTCATTTAATTAGGCATCCTTATAACTTCAAGCTATACTATTTCTAATTTTATTGGTGTATACTTTTACCACTTTCGCTTATTGTCTTGATGCGACAATGCCGGAGGGGATTTTTCCCAATAGAAAATATGGTCTTTTCTTCTTGATTTTTATGTGTTCTAAACTCTAAAATCGAATTGCTATACTGGTTTCACGCTAGAGGTTCCAATTGCGATATCTTGCGATTCATGTAATAGTGCATGATAGAATTATCGTTCTTCTCTATAATTGCTTTGCTCATGGTTTGCTTTCAATATTGATTCATGTCTGCTTTACTAAGAGGTGCGATTGTGATGATCATGATAAGGGGAGAAGTGATGGTGAGGCTGAACCCTCATGGGCTCCGGAGTTGAGGAACTTAGATGCTCCTTGCCCATTCTTGCTGGTACGTCATGTAGTAATTGATTGTGTATTTAAGTACAAGAGCTAGCCATGCATTGTTGTTATTAAGATCATAGTGTTATGTTTGTTTGTCCAACTATCTAAAGGGTTCTAATGGATGGGCTAATGGGGAAGCGTCATCTACTACCTTAATCGAGAGATATGTGGCAATGGGTTTTCAAACGGAAATGGTCGTGATGAGCATCAAGGAGATTGGTAATACTGAAAGTAACCAATTTCATTTCATTTTTCTTCTTTGTGTTTGCATCGTTTGTCTAATCGAGGCTTTTGGTTTTGCTTTCAGGGTATAGTGACGAAAATGCATTACTTGAACTACTTTTGACATACAAGGTACGTGTCCATGGATGTTATTACTAACTTTATCCAATGATGCCCTTTCTACATCATAGCAAGGATCATATGATAGGATTGGTGATGACAAATGCAGGCACTAGGTGATGAAGATGCATTGAGTAACTGCTCTACTTCTGGCTGTGCCCCCCTTAGAGTTGAACATGGTGATGATCTTGATTTTGAGAGCTCAGATGGTGATGACGATGCTGGTGATACACAGCCCAACTCCGGTGATTATGGTGATGAGGTAGATGATTCATTGTCTTTAGTTCAGTAGCTAAGAATTCTTTGACCATATGTATGATGATATGTGAATTATTTGCCAGGCATACCTTGCGCACCCCTTTATGTATTGTTCGAGATTTGTTTGTTTTTCTCCTGCTTTTCGTCATAGTAGAGTTGCGTTGTTAGGTTTGAGCACCTGATTTTTTTACATAAAATTCTCACCATGTTAAAGTTTTATCGTGTAAGAGTTAATATAGGATGTGAGGTTGACTTCCGTTAGACCAATGCCTTCTTCAAAGTAATCAAACAGGCTGAGAAGGAGTAGAAACTGAGTATATTGTTGTGTTGCCTGCTTCTAATTTTGATGAATTAGAAAATTTATTTCTGTTATAAACCAATCTTTTTTTTCTTCAGTTCCTATGTAGTTAAATATTAGTCACAAGACATATGACTTGAGGAGTTATGATGCTACGAGAAACTCATACTGCAGGTGGTGTAAACAAGAGAAGTTATACACATGCCACATGACCTTTAACTTGAAGAAATCAAATTTTACACAAGAACTATGCCCTTTGATTTATTTTGTAGTGCAAGATACAGTGTAAAATCGGACTGAGCAGAGAAGAGTTCAGAAGAAGTATAAGCTAAACCTGAATGTTGAATCCTAAATAAAGAAGCAGGAATATATATAGGTTGGCCTAAATAATTCTGTCGTAAAGTTGTGTTGTGATCCAGCTCATCACTTTTCCGTAGAATCAAAGGAGGTTGGAAACTAGCATGTGGGTTAGGAAGAACAAGGTATTCTTCTTTTGACTTTCAGTTACACAAATTAAAGTAATACTGGAGAACATCACATATATACTGCACTAGTTGCATAAAAGTTCCCACCGAGACAAATCTGAAGATTAACATATACCTGTTAGCTGCGAAAAATGAGGGTGTCAATACCTAGATGTTCAGGGAGAAACGAATACATGAAGTCACTAATTTAGAAATCTCAGAATGTACTATATGAAATGACAGCAGAACTTCGTATTAGTTATGCAAATAAAATTTGAAAAAAGAATATTGTATGGTCCATCCTATTCATGGAGACATATATGTAACAAAAAGTATGGAAAGTGTAGAGTGTTTGTTGTTTATTACACCTGCTTGGGAAAATAAGATATATCTTGATTGCTAGTAAGAGATGAACCTGAAATAGGATGGATGGGAACACCATCATATTCTGAAGACACATACATTTACCTCATCATCCATCGATCTGTCTTTAACTTTCTATCATGAAAGCAGCATGGAGAGACCAGAGAACTGTGTTTCACCACTATTATGCATCCTGCACATAGTGCCATTATGTGAAACAACAAAGTTAGACTATGCACCTTTAGTTTATTCCAGTCCAGAACTTCATATTGCTAGTGTAGGTAGTAGGTTCAAGCGTAAAATGATGTGCATTCGTGTTTATGCATATAGTAACTCTTTTATTAACATGACTTTCAATCAGCAGCTGAGAATAAGAAATTGAGTTCCTAAATTATTTCGTTAATTTATTCTGATCACTTTTTTTTCTTGTTTCTTGGATAGTCTGTGATATATATTTCTTGATGGTTTATTAGTTTTAGGGCCCCCTTCTTTTCTATGGCCCCATATGTGTTTCTATGCAGTGGTATTTCCTTTTCAACGTTCACCTAGATGGCATTAAAAAGTCAGTAACATATAGAAAACATTTTTTCTAACCTTAGTTTTTCTTATCCTTTTGTGCAGAATTTTATACAAAAGATGTCAGAGCTGGACAAGAAGATCAACTCATTAGTAGATATCGGCTTTTCTGAAAACGAAGCAAATATGGCTATTACAAGATGTGGTATGACTCTTTTTTAAATTGTTGCCTTGATGTTCATTTTCCCATGGAAAAGGCGCCTAATGATATATATATATATATATATATATATATATATATATATATATATATATATATATATATATCTGCGTAAATTATCCTAGGTGTGGATGTTGATCTCTCTGTATTGGTTGATTCGATTAGTGCGTCACAGGTTGCAGGAGATTTTGACTTATCTGATCATCAGATTACATTGTGGTTTGATGTACATTTGAATAAGAAAATGCTTTATCTCTTTGATTTAATTTGATGTAACGACACTGCAATATCTGTAAATTTGGCAGGTCACAGATCGGTGCTTCGATTCATTTGGAGGGAGAAAGAAAGCAAGATTGATGGAAGAGAGCAAGAAAAAGAGGAACCGGTATGAAGGTAGAGCACATGGAAATCAATCCTCCTTGGATGGTAGCCATGATGAACCAATGCCTCTCCCAAATCCAATGGTTGGGTTTAATTTGCCAGGTTATTTGCAACCATCAGTTACCAGAATTCTTCCTAAACAAGATAGTGGACCACCCTTTTTCTACTATGAAAATGTGGCCCAAGCTCCCAAAGGCGTATGGGCGACCATTTCAAGATTTCTTTATGACATTCAACCTGAGTTTGTGGATTCTAAGCATTTGTGTGCAACCGCAAGGAAAAGAGACTACATCCATAATTTGCCAATTGAGAATAGATCACCTCTTCTTCCTATGCCTCCAAAGACCATATTAGAGGCATTCCCTCATTACAAGAAGTGGTGGCCTTCATGGGACCTGAGAACACAGCTCAATTGCTTGCGAATAAATTTCGCAAGTGCGAAGCTGATAGAACGGATCGGGCATGCTCTTGCAAGCTCCGACAGTCCACCGGCTCGAAGTGTTCAAAAATATGTCATGAATGAGTGTAGAAAAGGGAATCTTGTCTGGATTGGAAAGAACAAGGTTGCTCCATTGGAGCCTGAAGAGATGGAATATCTACTCGGTTTCCCAAAGGATCACACAAGGGGACTCGGCATCACGGAGAGATACAAGTCCCTCGGCAACACATTTCAAGTTGATACAGTTGCTTACCACTTGTCAGTTTTGAAGGTCATGTTTTCCAATGGTGTTAATGTGTTGTCCTTATTCACCGGTATTGGAGGAGGAGAGGTAGCTTTGCACAGGCTGGGCATCCACATGTAGGCAGTGGTCTCTGTAGAGATAAGAAAAGCTAATAAGAGGATTTTTTAAGGGTTGGTGGGATCAGACTCAGACAGGCACGCTCATTGAGATTAATGACGTGAAATCTCTTACTGATGATAGAATTTTATCATTTGTTAGTAGATTTGGCGGCTTCGACCTGGTGATTGAGGGCAGCCCATGTAACAATCTTGCCGGGTGCAACAGATACAACCGTGATGGCTTGGAGGGCGAGCAATCTGCTTTGTTCTACCACTACTTCAGAATCTTGAACGCGGTCAAGTCAGCTATGGCGAGGATGTAGCCTAATTATTGTAGCACCTATTTTATCCTTAAATAATTATATCTAGGAACCGCAACTTATCAGTGTATGAACATTGAGGTGATGTTGTTTTCAAGACCAGAATTTCGTGATTTGTGTAGACGAAGAGACTTCTTTTGTTTAGCTTCTTCATATAATTTCCTTTGCCCCTGCACTTACAACATTGTATATGAAGCACTTTTCAGGCTATGAAAATAGCGAACACAATAAGGGTAAAGGACGATGCTTGATTATGGAAGCCTATATACTAGAGCATCTTATCTTTTCCTCCAGTCAACCTGTAGACAAACCGAACATTTAATTTTCTATTTTGAGCGCATCTTTCCTCTAGTAAAATATTTTGATATAGTAGATACTGTACATATTGCACAGGAGAGAACAGGAGGAGTGGCTGGCACATGCACACAAATAGAAAGAAACTGTTCATACGGGAATGCAGAAGAACTAGATAAAAATTCATAGATAGTCCTCTCTGTTCCCTTTCTAGGTAGATTGTTTCATTTTTCATACCAAGTTTCCTGAGCTGAAACGAAGAAAAGATCATTTCCAGCTCTTAGACCGTACTGATCCGTTAAGCCCGTATAATTGTGAGAGTCACTACTTGGACAACCTACATGGCTTGGTTTCTGTAGATTTTGGATCTTGAGGCAGAAGATGGCACAGACTATATTATCTCCCTTTAGGAGGGGTGTTGTAATGTACTAGACGTTGTATCTGAACATAATCTTGCTAACTAACGGAGTCCAGTTTCTGTTGTTGATATCATTCTTGGAGACTGCATCGAGAGAGGGAGTGGAGGATTTAAGACGTGTAAATTCAGGCTTTCCTATTTTTACTGTTATGTTCTACTTTTGTTTTCTCTGTCAGTTGTATTTTGAATCACTCGGAAAAAAAATCAGGTGAACGAAGATCGTGTAGTGGCAGTGACAGATACCTTGATTGCCTCCCAAATCACCACAGATCCACAGCAATGAAACTGAAACCTGCATTACTGTTCCTCCTCGTTGGAAGCTCGTCCTGATCCTCGGTACTTTGACCCCGGAAGCTTTGGCTCTCCATGGTGCCTTGGACCTTCCCGTGTGTCTGAATATGAGTCATGTCTTCTTGGAACTCAACACCGAAGGATAGATCAAGTATTATGCCTGTTCTCCATCAAATGGATGAGGAGTATTAGCCAGGGGCGTCCCATTTCTGGGTTCTTTTCTATTCATGTAAATAGAGGTGCAAATTTGGCAGCTCTTATTACTGCAAACATTGCTTCCCAAACTGATCCCGGAAAGACTGGCCCCTTTTATCTAACATGACTCTGACCACACTGATTCGATGATATAAGCTCATTGCTCTAAAATAACAAAATCCAGGGCTGCTGCTACTTCTGCTGGAAACCATATGGCGCGCTACGGTCCAAGCATCAGTGCGCCACCGGCTCACCGCGACAGGCCATCGTCTCGCGCTATCGGGACGCACTAAGTTCTTTGTAGTACAAAGAGTTTAGATGTTAATTGCTAAGCTTTTACATGGCTCGATGAGTGAAGAAAAGGAGATCGTCATAACAAGGAGACAATTTTGGGAATGGCGTTTGAACTGATAAGAATAGCTTCAATAATGCTAATACTGTTGTGACATGATTAGAATAGAGGGGATATCTCAGAATGTAGCATGATTAATCATTTTAAAAGTGTCTTTCCCATTAATTGTAGAAGAATGTGTAAATATCGCTCGGAAATCTTCCCAGCCGCGAGTCACAGCTCGACACAAATTTCAAGCTACAAGGTTCAGTGCAAAACATGTTTGGAGTTGTTGAAGTATAAATGCATGACATACCTTTCCCTATCAGCTTGAGCTTTTGAGTGAACTGATTGGTGCATACAGTTTTTACATGGTATCATAAAAATTGCAGTCCACTCGGTCCATGTTTAGGTCAGAGGAAGCCACACGTGAGGGAGATTGTTGAAGTATAAATGCATAGCCTACCTTTCCCTTAAGGTTGAGCTTTTGGATGAACTGACTGGTACGTACAGTTCTACAACAGTGACAAGTGAGGGATACTAGCAGGCAGAGTGATGCATTAACAGAGTATAAGTCTTAATTAAAACCTACGAAACCGAAACTGCATGCCTTCATGGATTTCCATGATATTTTGGACAACTTATCATACACACCTACAGGCTTCTATCCCCAAATGATATTCTCATAATTTATGTTTACATTCTTCCTCTTTTGAACCCGTGGTTCTTTCATATTAGTGTCGTAAATTGTACTGATGTTCTGTTTCAATAGTCAAATTGTAATAATATGGTCCATCCCTTGAAAATAGGGCGGAGCTGGGCCCTAGGCAACCAGGGCCACGGCCTGGGGCCTGGGAAAAATTTCTTGCCCCTATATCTGTGATGCGGCCCATGGTCCACTAGAGTAGTAGCCCACCAAACACCCAATATCTTGGCTCTTTCAGTAAAGCCCATACACCGGCAATGAAGCGAAACTATTGATCTGCCGCGGGAGTTGTCTCCTTATAGTTGTGCAAATACTATGGGGCTGTTTGGTTTACGTCCAAGTCAGCCCCGCCAAATCAGGGGCTCGCCAAAATTTTGGCGAAGGATTTGCCCGCCCAAGTTTCGCCAGCGCTCGGGTACATCAGCCCAAAGGAATCGGCAGCTACGACCAAAATATTGGCGTGTTTCCAGAACTTGGGCTTCAATATAAACACTGGCCCATGGCAGCAGTCAACGTCAAAATTTGGTATGGTAACTGCTGGCCACAATCCAAACAGACTCTATGTGTTGCTCTCGATACGATAGCCATCGCTACCATAACAATACTACTGGACATGCCCATTTAGCCAGGGTAGCCGTGAAGCTATCTCGTTGGCTGAAGACCTTCTGTTATAGAATTTTGTTGTTACTTCTGACTCAAAACAGGTTGTTTAAGACATCAAAGAAGGAACCCAAGGTAGATATGGAGCTGTCATTGATGAGATTAGAATGCGGCTTTAACAATAATTTCTTCTTTGAAGGCCGGGCAGCTAATGCCAAAGCCCATAGTCTAGCAAAGTTTGCTCACTCTTTAGATCATGGGCGCTATGCTTGGCTTGGCCAAACTCATGATCAAGTTTGTATCCCACAAATTGTGGCTTTTGATCAATAAAACTCTGTGTTGCCCCTAAAAAAGCATATACATGCGAGACGTCAACCAGACTGGTGGTTTTAGGAACCTTCCCGCCGGTTTTGGGAAGGTTCTTGATGGGAATTTCTACATCGTTTTTTCTTCTGTTTTTTCTATTTTTTTAGATTTTCAAACGAACATGCTACGCGTCGGCCTGCGGATCTTTCTAAAAGATCCGTCGGGTGGCGAGCTGTCAGATTGGAGTAACTTTGTGGCTAACCGTTGTCCTCATTTTTGCAACAGCGATCATGTTGCAAGTTCTCTTTTGCAACACAAGTCTTGTTGCAAAAATATTTGCAACAAAGGTAGTGCTGCAGATATTTTTTTGCAACATATGTCTTGTTACAGATATAATTTTTTTGTAATAGAGGTCTTGTTGCACTTTTTTGCGTCTTTCTTTTTTTTTGCAACAAAAGTGTTGTCGCGGAAGGAACTTTGGCAGCACTGGTGATGTTGCAGAAAAAAAATTAGAACAAAGTAGTTAGAATAGTGTGTTGCACGAGCCACACATGGTACACGCGTCACGTGTTGGAGGCGGTGGACGCCCCGCCGGATCAGCCGACTGTACTCAAGCTTTTCCCAGTTTCAAATATGCGAACATTTCTCAAATTCGTAAACATTTTTTAAGTTCATGAATATTTTTATATTGATATAGAATCTTTTCAAATTACGAACATTTTTTCAATTCTCCGAACAATTTCAAATCTTGCTCCCTAAACAATTTTTAAAATCATGAACTAGTTTCAACTTTGTGGAATTTTATTAAATTCATGAACATTATATTAAATCTTTTCCTCGTCGTCCACTTCACTGCCAAAGAGCAAGGAGTCATCGTCTAGGTCGATGGCGATGTTGTCCACCGATGCGAGAATGGAGGCGTTGATCCCCAACTCATCGGTGGAAGGGCTGCCGCCAATTCTTTGAGCACACAGAGGAGGCCCGGGTCGCCGGGCTCGGCCTCCACCTTGTAGTCCACCTGCAGGGGCCGATGGTCCAGCTGATGCTTTGCCGACGCACCACCTCACTTCGGATCAGCTTCGGGATGTAGAGGCCACCTCCGCCAGCGTCGAGGAACTTCGGATCAGCTAGAGGCGGAGACCGCCTGACGCCATGGGCTGCGGCCACACGCCATGGAACATGTCGGCCTGTGCGTCCTGCATGCCCTGGTAAACACCGGCCCCCTCCCTGGTACATGCCATGCCCGCCCTGGTGCTCTCTAGTCTGCATGCGGTACACGTGCAACAAGGTCCAGAGGTTGCGGCCCATCTAGAGTGCGCGCCGCCCTGCGGCATTGTGGCTCACCGGGGCCGTCGTATTTGGCGAGTAGCTCTTGTCGTTCCTATAACCGGCACCGGAACACCGCCGAGGCTTAGAGCCTCTCCACTCCCCCCCCTCCCCAAACAGGCTCCCCAGGGCGCCTTTTTTAGCGCCAGCGAGGAAAAATCGGCCCAGTCACCCCCAGATTGTTGTTTATCGCCGGTTTGGGACGAAATAACAACCGGCGAACCCAAACCGAACCCAGCGCGCCAACTGAAGCGAAAAGTCGCCTGGACCCGCGCTATCGGCTACACCGGACGATTTCCCACCGTTTTCTTCCCCTTTCCCTCCATTTCCCCCCTTATCCCCCAGACTCTCCCTCGATTCTCCCCAGATCCGCCCACCATGCTGCTGAAGAAATATGCGGCCCCTCGCCTAGCCACCGATGTCGCCGTCCAGCCAAAGCGGAGG
>NC_041385.1:774256081-774267309 GCF_002162155.2 Triticum dicoccoides
CCCCCCCCAGCATGTCAAACTCCAAGTGGAAGGCCGACGTTGATCGCTAGGAGGCGGACCTGTGGCATCTTTTTGTAGCGGGAAAGACAATTTCGAATTTTTGGGGGACGAAACCTGGGGGCGCGGCTGAAAACTCGATCGCCCCATGGGTGAAAAACCGCCGGCACAAACGCTAAAAGGCATTCGCTGATGCGCTGGGGAACCAAACGGCTAGAGATGCTCTTAGATGCCATCCTCCCGGCAAGCGCATGTCTGGTGGCACCATGAGGCCGAACCACGGGGGCTCCTCCGCCTACGCGATGGTTAGGCTACATGGCCTCCCTAGCCGTCGTGACACCACATTGTTGTGTAAGTGGAGGACTACAACAATCGTTTGGAGGTGAAGGCGGTGTCGGCGGTTGTGAGAGCGGCGGAGAGATGTGTGTGAGATCGGGGGTGGAAGGGTGACCTATTTGTTGGGGAGAGAGGGCGCAGAGGTTTGTGGACACCGGTGACGGTGTTATGCCGCCATCAATGGCCTCATATTCCTGTTCAGGCCCCACAGGGGATGCGTGTGTCCGGATGGCGAGTTGGCATATGGGCAACTGCCTGCGGTCAAAGGTTTGGCCGCCATTATGCCCTATTTACCGTCAGAACTACACTACTTACACATCCCGACCATCATGGTGCCGTCAAGCGTGGTGAGAACAACCACGTGGCACGACTGTTCACCATGTGAGCTGCACTTTTACCATTATACGCTGAGGGTTTAAGGCTGTTGCCAATGCATCGGTGCTTAGATGAGGTGCTAGGCACATTAAATAGCTTAGCAACTATACTCCCCAATGCATAGGTGCTTAGCTTATGATAGCTAAGCTTGCTTCATTTAATGATTTAGCAACTAAAGCTCTTCATGTATTGGTGGGCTTTCTTCATTTAAATATTTTGCCTAGGTTCACGCGCTTAGCATTGTTTCTTCCTGAGGTCACCACATTTATCTCTCCCCTCTTAAATAACTTGCCACATCAGATTTATTGCCTACGTGGAAGGCTTAGCACATGTACAAGGTGAAGCATTGGGAGAGGCCTAATAAGCCAAGTGTATTTTAGGTGTATCATGGCATACATGGTAGTAAGCCGATGACTCGTTCTTCGCCGCATGCCTCTAACACACGTCTTAAAACGTTATAAGCAGACGGCCAATAAAGTACGCTCGGCTTACCGAGAAACACAAGGTAAATATGTTTTTTTCCGTAGTGTATGACGGATGGAATGAGCAGGAAATATTTCCTCGTGATTCTCACACTTAATATGTGCATCATCCCGTCATGCACTTTGTACTTATACAGAGTGCCCACACATTTGAAAATAGATAGTGTTTTAGATATTATCATGCTTTTATATAGATAGCGCCCTATAGCTGAGTAGGGCATTTTGAAGACCAAGCTCAAGGGAGACCTTTATTTTGGAAAATTCAAAATTCAAAATTTTCAGTATCAACAAATTCCAAAAATAAATACACATGTATCCAAGGATGTAATGTGTATGCGTGAAAATTTCAAGGATGAAATACGTGGAGTTGCGAGCTGCACACAAAAACAAAATCATAGACTTAAAGAATGATTTTTTTTTAGGAACCGGCAGGAGCACTGCCTTTTTCTTTATAGAAGAGATGGCGAAAAGACGCAATTTACAGGGGGACGAGCGTTTTTTAGGGAACGTCGCAGAAACCACAAAAGACCAACCTAGAATCTAGATTAACCAATGCCGGCGGTTGGCAGGTTGCCGGCAAACGCCAGGTCCCGCAGATTGATTGCGTCTAGGGCTAGAGCCGCCACCTCGCGATGCGTTAGCCTTTGTCCAGTGAAGACTCGCCTATTTCGCTCCTTCCAAACGGACCATATCGTGTAGATGATTCTTCCACTGCGCCTCTTGCGCACTTGCTTCGACTGGGAATTCAGAGTCTTGTCCCACCAGTCAGACACATTTCCTGGCTCCGGGAGGAAGCCTGAGATTGGAATGCCTTCGTTAGTCCAAGAGTTCACCTGGTTCCAAACCGCGACCGTGAAGGGACAATCTTTGCAGAGGTGAGTTGCTGTTTCAGGCTGCTGAAGACAGAGCATGCATCTGGGATCGTGAGGCCATCCCCTCACGGCCAGCATATCCGCAGTGAGAATTCTTCCGTGTAGAGCTAGCCATGCGAAGAACTTGCACTTGGGCTCAGCGTTTGCGGACCAGACGTTGGTCGTGTCAAAACGTGAGTAGGAGCCGAAGAACTGCGCGCCGTAGGCAGAGGCGGCCGAGTAAGTCCCCGAGGTGGTTAAGTTCCAGCGAATGGTGTCCTCTTGGTCAGGGAGGAGGGTGATCTGACTAATGTGGTTCGAGAGAGACACGAATTCACGTAGCTACTGAATGGTCTGCAGCCTGGCCACCGCCCTAATCCAGTTCTCGTTCATGAGCTTGTTGTGCACCGATCTGTTTTTTCTTGAGGCAATCTTGTAGAGCTCCGGAGCTAGGTACATGCGCGAAAGAGGCTCAAGTCTGATTGGTCACACGGCAGCTCCGATCCCACCCATGGCCTTTCTAGGTCAGTCCATTGCAACCACGGCCACCGTAGGCGCAGGGCACGGCTAAATCTCTGTAGGTCCATGATCCCTAGACCGCCCAATTGCTTTGGGCGGCAGACGGTCTTCCAGTTAACAAGGGAGTGGCCTCCGGAGGGTCTGAGTTTGGTCTTCTTTTTGCCAGATGAAGGCCCGAATGATTTTGTCGATCTTTCTAAGAGTCCCCTTCGACAAGTTGAGAGCTGTGATGTGGAAGGTGGCCATGGCCGTGAGGACAGACTGAGCGAGTGCCACCCTGCCAGGCTTGTTGAGAAGATTTCCCTTCCATCCTGGTAGTCTGCCTGCGAACCTATCGATGAAGGGATGCAGATCAACACCTTTAAGACGGGGAGCCCCAAGTATCGTCCCGGGAAGGTGGCGATCTTGGCAGGGAAAACGGACAGCACATCCTGGAGGTCAATGCCGGCACATCTGATTGGGAAGACCTCGGTCTTGCTCAGGTTTGTGATCAGTCCGCTTGCCTTCCAAAAGGTCTTTAGGATTGCTGAAATCGCGTGAAGCTCATCCTTGTCTGGGTTCGCAAAGATGCCCGCATCGTTAGCATAAAGGGAGATCCTACACCTGGCCGTTCTAGCACCAATGGGCTTGAGGATGCCTCGTCGGGAGGCGAGTTGGAGGATCTGCTGAAGAGGGTCAATGGCCAGGATGAAAAGCATCGGAGATACCAGATCGCCCTGGTGGAGGCCCTTTGTGTGTCTGAACATCCTTCCGGGGTTTCCGTTAAGCAACACTCTTGAAGAAGATGACGATAGGGAGAGACATATCCAGTCTCGCCATCGCTGCCCAAAGCCAAGGCGTTGCATGACCTGCAGCAGGAAGGCCCAATTTATGGAGTCGAAAGCTTTTGAAATGTCTAGCTTGAGGAAGAGGCTTGGGATGCTTCGACGATGTAGGTCCTTTATGAGATTCTGGACATGCAAGAAGTTGTCATGGAGGGATCGCTTCTGCACAAAGGCACTTTGGCATTTGGATACCAGCGAAGGCAGGATCGGGGCCAGTCTGTTGGCGAGGAGCTTGGAGAAGATCTTGGAAAGGCTATGAATGAGGCTGGTTGGTCTGTAGTCTCCAACCACCCGAGCGTCCGCTTTTTTTGGGAGCAAAATGATGTTTGCTGAGTTGATGAGGGAGACACCGTCTCCGCGGAGATTAGCGAGCTGGAGGATTGCTTGAACGACGTCATACCGGATGATCTCCCAGCATGCTTTGAAGAAGGCTCCAATAAACCCGTCTGGGCTAGGCGCTTTGACAGAGGCAGTGAAAAAAACGCGTCTTTTATCTCTTCCTCGTCGAAAGGTGCATCGAGTTCCGAGAGATCATGCGAAGTTATCTCGAGGTTGTCCCAATTTAAGCATGAGCGTCGTGGCGTGGGGGTGCCCAAATGGCCCTGGAAGTGGGAAAGGAGCACCTGCTCTTTATCTTCCGCCGTTACGGCAACACCGTGATCCGAGTGCAGCGACTTGATGAAGTTTTTCCGCCGTCGCCCATTCACCTTGGCATGGAAAAACTTAGAGTTGACATCGCCCAGCCTGATACCCGTAAGTCATGCGCGCTGGCACAACTTAACCTTCTGGAAGGATAGGAGGCCGAGATAAGAAAGCTTAAGCCTGCGTCTTAGCTCCAGAGCTACAGGGGAGAGGGACCTCCCCTCCTCGGCAATGTCAAGCCTACAGATTACCTCCTTTGCAATGCCAATCTGAGTGTTGAGGACTCCAACTGTATCTCTTTGCCAGTTCTTGAGAGCCTTTGCAGTCCGTGTCAATTTGATGTGAATCTTTCGGATTGCATTGGTTGACTGCACTGGTTTATTCCAGGCCATGGCCACCGCTTCCTTGAAACCAGGTAGTCGAAGCCAGAACTCTTCAAACTTGAAGGACGGGCGCCGCCGCACCTCCGTGTCCCCCAGGAGGAGAAGCGGTGCATGATCCGAGCAGGCGGATGAGATGGCCTGGAGGTGGGCATTTGGAAAAAGCTCATCCCAATCGTCGGAGTGGAAGAAACGATCAATCTTTGTTAGCACCGGATTTTCTTGAGCATTGTACCATGTGAATTTACGGCCTGAAAGCCGCATCTCTTTAAGCTCGAGGTGATTTAGCGCGGAGCGGAAACTGACAATGAGGCGGCTGTTTAAGTTTTGGTTGTTCTTGTCAGCCGCTTTGGTGATCAGGTTGAAGTCGCCAAGAATGAGCCACCGGGGCTTCACCACATGCTTCAGCCCTCTGAGCTCGTTGATGAAAAGCAGCTTGTCTTGCTCCCCCTGAGGGCCATAAACGCATGACAGGGTCCTGTCAAGGCCATCAGCCAGCATGGTGACGGTGGCCGAGATGGATCCATGCGTTGCCTGGAAGTCCGAAAGGCGGAAGTAAGCATCGGAGACGGCCATGATCATGCCCCCCCCTTGACCCGACGGCCGGGAGGACATGGTAGTTAGAAGTGAAGGAGGGGCCGAGCATGGTGGCGATGAGGGAATCATCGATGTGATCGAGCTTAGTCTCTTGGAGGCACACAATGGTGGCATGGTAGTCATGGAGAAGGTCACGCACGGCGTCACGACGGGCAGGGGCATTGAGGCCACGCACATTCCAGCACAGAAGCTTGACATTAGGTTGCGCCATATGGGGAAATGTAGATCACGCTGGGTTTGAATACAAGTAACATGCATTGAGGAGGCACACACGGACGCCAGGTCGCGGTTGCGTTGGCACGGGGTTGCAAACATAGGGAAGACAGAACTCGATAGGAAGCAGCGAAGACAGTGCCACGAGCTACAACACGCATGGTGGGACTGCACATTGGCAACAACGGTGGCCTCACTGATAGCAGGTTTCTTCTTTCCTGGCTTGTTCTTGGCCGCCTTGACATGCTTTGCAAGGTTCTCTATTGCTTGGATGACAGGAGCAGCAAGAGGCGTGCTGAACAGCGCCTCGTAGGCTGACTAAACCCCAACATCCATGTACGATTCCGGGCCGAGCAGATTGCATGCACGGGCAATCAGATCCTGGACCGCCGAACTGCCCTGGAGGCACTGCCGCGTCTTCCTCTATGCAATCCGCCCGCTCCTACGAGGCGAGGAGAGATTGACGCCTCTGGATCCTCGGGTCTTGGCTGGCTTTGGCGCCGGGGCAGGCAACGGGGGCGTTGCAGGGGGGCGGTGATGGAGACCAAGAAACGGCCCAGCTCGCCAACAGCAGGCGAGATAGAGCTCTCCGGCACCACGCCATCAGCAGTCGCAGGTTCACCCGCCAGCACCGAAACAACATTTCCAAAGCTGCCCTCCTGGACCGGAGAGGTCAGAGAGGACACTAGCCCTCGCGACGCAGCTATGGCATCGAGTATAGGAGAGGCCGACGATGGGGACACCACAGGCAAGACGAGGTAGGGTCCCAAGAGCGCCACGGGCGGCATGGCGAGGCCACCGGAGTGCGTCCAGGAGTGTCGCAGCAGGGAGACGAGTCGACCATTGCCGTTGGAGATAGCATGTGAGCAGCGCAGCGGCTCGCAGACGCCAAGCCGGATAGGGGAGGCCGGGAGCCAAAACCCAGAGGGCCGTCATCGATGCTAAGCGCTCCCAGAGCGCCGCATGGCCCGTCGGACCAGGCTTCCATCCCCACGGCCACAGGCGCGGACGTGCCAGACTCCAGGAGCAGAGGCGGCACCTGACCGACAGCGGCCGAAGCCGAGGCAGCCGCGGCCAGCAGGGCGATAAGGCATCGCAGCTCGGCTGCCTCCCGAAGCACAACCTCTCGCAGCGCCAACCGCTCGTTAGCCTCCTTGCCACCAAAGACCCTCCTGACCTTGGCCTCGGCCATCGCCACCACTCCCATCTTCCTGAAGCAGCCCACGGCCATGGAGGAGTTGGCCGCATGGCGCCGCCCACCGCCGTCCCGACGGCCAGCCGCATGATCGTCACGCCGTCGCGGGGAGCGGGAACGTGGCCGCGCAACGACCTCTCCGTGGCCGCGCGAAGCCCGCCCATCGCCAGGGCCACCCGACCGGCCGTCATGGTCGTCTCCATCATCATCGCGCCTCCACGGACACGGCTCACGGCAGGTGCCGGCACCACCACCACTGGCACGACCACGCAGTGCACCCCGCGCCGTGGTGCCGCGGGAGTCGAACTCGCCAGGGATGACGACGTCGTCAGTGGACACAGGAGCGTGGCCGTCGATGGTTCCGCAGTGGCACGGCGGGAACATGGATGTCGGAGGGGAGTATGCCACTTCCTGGCCATCTTGCGTCTCCTCGTCGAGAGGGGATGAAGTGTAGTCCTCAACCCGCAGCAGGTGGACGATGACGCGGAAGGTGGCACCACGCAGGCAGCGCGCTGGCTGCCGCGCCGAGATCGTGACGCCATCAGGTGCACGCGACGTGAAGGTCAGCCAGACCACCTTCGGGATTCTGCTCGGATTGGTCGTCCACGCCCAGAGACCGATGTCACGCGCTCATCCATGACGTCCAATGCGCTGGTGCGGCCGATGACACGCTCGACGATGGAGTGTGTCCAGACGTAGGCGGGCACGCCGTCGAGGAAGAGGCACGCGTGGAAGGGCATGGCCACGCCGAGCGCATGCGCCAGCGGCCTCCAAGGCTTGATGAAGACCCGCGTGCCGTCGCCCATTCGGAGCCGGCCCTTGTCCAGCGCAGCCGTGCAGAGCTCCTTGCTCTCAAACTTGAGGAGGAACTCCTCCGGGTAGTGGCTGCTAATGGCGACGTCACCCAGTCGCAGGCGAAGACGGTCACGCAACAGCCGCTCCACCACCGCCGGGGCTAGGCGACGAGGAGCGTCCACCGCCCAGGCGATGGTGGCCGTCTGCTCCCAGGTGCGCCGGTCGCGGTCGATGTCGAAGGTGGCCGCGATGATGCAGGTGTCCTCCTCCGGCCTAGACTCCGACGTGCCAAGGCCATGCTGAGCCATGTCCAGCGAAGGCGGAGTCGGGAGGAGAGGAGGGCAGTCCAGGCGGGAGGCGACCACCTCAGCCCAGGAGCGCCCCGAGCACGGCCTGCAGGAAGGCAGAGGGCGGGGCGGGGGCGAACGGGGCGGCGGCTCGACGCGTGCAGTGTAGAAACGAGCGCGGTGGCCTGAACGGTCGCAAGCAAGGCAGCGCAAGGGCTCACGGCAGGAGCGGGCGCGGTGGTGCTTGCTGAGGCAACGAAAACATCTCCCCCGCGTCCTCCTTAAGAACAACAACTTCCTCTCTTCGGCCAGGCTGTCGCCGAGCCCGGCCGGACGCCCGTCGCGTCGGCGAAAAGAAGCAACCCGTCGGACAGTGCCTCGAGCCCACCGTCGTCCAGGGCGCGGCGCGCCCATCCTCCTCTGCCGCAGAGACAGGCCCGACTTGAATGCATCCGCCATGAATGCCCCCTACAGGCACAACCACGATGGAGCGGAGCCGGGGCGCCTTGAATGGGACCACAGGCGCGCAGGAGCCCGAGCCCCCCGCCGAGTCGCACGCGCAAACAGGCGAGGCAGGGCGCGGCAGCGACTCCGAGACCGGCAGGTCGGAGGTGAACTGGATCTGGCTTACCGGGAGGTCGACGAGGCTTGACGCAGCGATGATGGAGCCCTGGCGCTGGGAGAGGAACCAAGGGGCCTGCGGCGGGAGGATGGTTGGCCGGAAAGGGGTCCATATGCTAAAAAGCCTCAGATTTGTTTTTTTTTGTCTAGCTCTCATTTTAATGTATATCAACCAGAAAACTTGCACAAATGTTCATTATGTATTTAGGTATATGCGTAATTTTTTTCAGAAATTTTTGAAAAAAGCTTGAATGTTGAAGTTTTCAAATTAAGGTCTTCATGGAGCTCGGTCTCCGTTTGTCATTTTGGGCTATAGCTCTGCTGTAGCATTTAGAAAAGTTATTGCGCTAAGGGTTTTTGGTCCAAACCGACGAAAATAATTTTAAATAGCGTGCTATAGCATAACCACATGGGACATATGGTTAGCAAACTCAGAATTCATATAGCACGCTATAGCATTTGGAAGAGGTCTGCCGCTAAGATCCTTCACGCGCTATTTTAAACTACGGATATTATTAGGGAATTATGAAATATATATTACAAAAAAAATTGGCAGCTAATGATACAATTTTCACAGCATCGACAACAAAAAATATAACGAGTTCACATTTGCTCGCTTCCTCCCTTGCATGACGTGTGATGCTTGACAGCTATGCCTCGTCCTTATCCATCCGCTTGTCCACTGAGATTTGAATTGCACACAAGAACTGATAACTGGTCTTCTATGCAGCCGCACATGGAAACAGAGCACCGAGGCTTCACCTCATGTCCATTCTGTTACAAACCGAGGTGCCACACACTTAATTGTGATCCCGTTCTAATCTCATCATCTAGGGTAGCGAGGGATCGATGAGCGCGCCATTGCCGCCAGATAGAAGATGCTATTTGCCCTACTGTATTGGTCTGTTTATCCTGTAATAAGGATTCCAGTGAACCTCCAGCCTCCTCAGCGAGTTGGAGTTCCCAGCCGTTGGATCGTTTCCCTTGATGCATTTTCATCCGTCCGATCGAGATCTGGAGAAGGCTGGGCCGTTGGATCTGGGATCAGCACTGCTGGAATGAATAGTTTCACTCCGTCCATGCCACCGCGCGTTATTTGTGTGACCCACCGAGGGCATTCTCGTCATTTCACTTTCCGGGGTATAAAAAGGGGCCACGCCCGTGGAGAAACCTAGCCGGCTCCTCCTCCCTCGCTCGCTTCTAGCCCTCCCGCAGCCGCCTCCCTCCCTCCCACGCACCCGACTCCCTTCCTCTTCCTCCCGCCCCTAGCGCTGCCACTGCTGCCTCCTTCCCCGCCGCCGTACTCCTCCTCCCACTCCTGCCACCGCGCCCACCCGCCTCGTCACCGCCGAGGACGACGGCTCCGGCTCTGGCTCCTCCTCCCGGGCCGTCGGGGCCGAGGAAGGCAGCCGGGGGGCCGCCGCCCGCGCCTCCCTCTCCTCTCCCTCTCTCCCCTAGCGCCGCCGCCCCTGCCTCCTTCCCCGCCACTAGTAGAAAAACACCTAATAGTCCCGGTTCATGAGGGCCTTTAGTCCCGGTTCATGAACCGGGACTAATGGGCCGTTACTAATACCTCCACACATTAGTCCTGGTTCAAACAAGAACCGGGACTGATGTGCCTCCACGTGGCTCTGTGCGCCGAGCCCAGTCAGGGGGCCTTTGGTCCCGGTTGGTGGCACCAACCGGGACCAAAAGTCCATGTTTTTTTTGGAAAGTGGTTGTTTTAGGGGTTTTGGGGGTTATTTTTAGGTTGTTATATTAGCTAGCTAATAGAGAGAAGTGTCCTCTCTTATATCTTCGTCCTTCGCTTACCAACGCTGCTGATATATATGTTCATTTTACCCGCTGATATAATAACTCATGCATGCTCACATACATCAGCATATATAATAACAAGTACTCGTCCTACTAATCATGCATCATCATACAACTTCTATTCGTTATTAATAATAAGTCATACGATCATCATCCTCATAGTCATCGAACCCAACCCTACATAATTGTTCTTAACACATGATCATCAGTATCAGGTAGGACCTAAACACCCTTAAGGTAAAATAGCATAAAACAATATAGACCCTGACTCTCCATTATGAAGAATGGCGATCATCCTGTCTCCAATTTTTGCCCTTCGCTGAATGTTGCTTCCAAGAAGCTCCTTACGACTGTCCATACATTTTTTCCATTCTTTAATTGTCATGTCTCCACTTCTTTTACAAACCCGGTATGGACAGTTCAGATTCATTGGAAGACCTGGTTGTATGTTCAAAACATGAAGGCTACCGTGTGTATACATCAGATGAGGCACACAATCATTCGGATTATCTATTGAAAAACATAGTAATACTTCGTAGTTAGCAATGATATGATGTACTAGTTTTAGAAGTGTGCAAAAAGATGCACAGATGTCGTAATAGTAAAAAATCTTACCAGGGTATCTCCATGGTAGTTATCGTAGTTCAACAGGTGCACTAGTGGCACGTATTGACCATAATGTTGAGGAGTTCGATTGTAGACATTGTAATTCTCAAGATCAGTACAACATGCGACCAGATGATTTTTCTCCTGATAAGTTAGTTCGGAGCCTTCGGTGTAGTAGGTTCTGTCTACCATCTTCCGCACATTCTTTGAAGAATGAAAATAAGCTGTCAATGGAGAATAAGTTGTCAACTATTTTGAAATAAACAATATAAATTACTTAATAACTATGTTAAGCTCACATAGGGGAAGAATTGGAGGTGTATCCACAAGGACGAAAATCGTAGGTCTCTCTTCACTACTAGAATCAGCTAATTTGCCATCTGCCAGCTCTTTGCCGTCTGCTAGCTGACGGCAAAGAAGCTCTTTGCTATCAGCTACCAAAAAGCAGACGGCAAAGACCAGGCTGACGGCAAAGAAGCTCTTTGCCGTCCGCCTGATCTTTGCCGTCCGCCAGCAGACGGCAAAGAATCTTTGCAGTCAGCTGGCAGACGGCAAAGAGAGAGGTGGCCCCCACCCCCCGCCCGTTTGGAAAAACTTAACGGCCCACCTCTTTGTCGTCTGCCAGCAGACGGCAAAGAGGCAAAAGGGCGGACGGCAAAAAGGGGCGGACGACAAAGAGGGCAGTATCTAACG
>NC_041385.1:774268983-774275225 GCF_002162155.2 Triticum dicoccoides
TCGGATCCGGAGCATAGCATGGGAAAATAAACCCAATCTACACATACACGGGTGGGATTAGGACCTATCATTACCTATTAGAGTGTAGGTTGCATGGACGTAATAAAATTGACAAAGTAGATCAACTGATGAATATATACATGGTGAATTACATATATAATTGTTGTGTGTCCAGTAGCTCTGAAAGTCAAGATGAGTGACCGTGCTTGGATGTATACCGGTCACACTGGTCAGAACAAATGGAGCGCTGAATGGTTCACAAAAACTAAGGGGTTTGTGCAAGCCGCATTTGCAAATGGCCAAAAGAAAACCTGGTGCCCCTGTTTCCGGTGCGGCAATTGGGAAAAGAAGACAGAGGCTGAAATGGGCAAACACCTGCAGAAGAGTGGTTTTACGCCCGATTATACGGTGTGGACATTTCATGGTGAGTCTGCCCAATGTGAACGAGCTGAGGTGGATCGTCGTTGCACCGACGAGCATGGTACCTGGATGGAAAACATGGTGCAAGGCTATGATGATGCTCGGGATTCGGACGAGGAGATGGAGGAATCTGCAAAGGCCTTCAATGAAATGTTGGAGTCTTCGAAACATCCGCTCCACGAGCACACTGAGCTTTGTCAGTTGGATGCCATCTCACAAGTAATGGCTCTGAAGGCTCAGTTCAACTTGGGCAGAGAATGCTATGACGCAATTATGACAGTATTTGGACGCTTTCTACCCAACGGCCATGTAATGCGTGCAAACCTGTACCAGTCGGACAAAATCCTCCGTGCACTGAAAATGCCCTATGAGAAGATACATGCCTGTGAGAAAGGATGTGCCTTATTTAGGCTTGACTATGCGGACTTGAACTATTGTCCCATTTGCAAGTCTTCCAGGTATATTGTGGTAGACAACGGTATGGGTGAGAAGACACAGACCAAAATCCCCGTTAGTGTTCTTCGGTATATGCCAATCGTACCAAGACTTCAACGTCTTTTCATGGTCGAAGAGACGGCCAGACAGATGACATGGCACAAAACAGGCAAAAGAACCGAACTAGATGCAGATGGGAATCTGATGATCGTACACACATCGGATGGTGTTGCGTGGAAAAAGTTTGATGAATTACATGCTGACAAAGCGACAGATCCGAGGCATCCTCGAGTCGGCATCTGGACGGATGGGTTCAGTGTGTTTGGTATGACGGCAACCCAATACAGTTGTTGGCCCGTATTTGTCTTTCCATTCAATCTCCCCCACGGACAGATTATGCAAAGAAAGAACATTTTCCTGACGTTGATAATTCCAGGACCCAACTATCCGGGCAAAAATATGAATGTGTACATGCAGCCGCTTAAGGACGAATTGCAAGAAGCCTGGGATAATGGGTTCAAGACATACGACGCCTTTAGCAAACGGAACTTCATAATGCGTGTCTGGTACATGTACTCGACGCATGACTTGTCGGCGTATGCGCTATTCGTTGGCTGGTGTGTGCATGGAAGGTTCCCGTGCCCCACATGCAAGGGAGCTCTTGAGTTTCGTTGGCTTCAGGCCGGTCGCAAGTTTTCTTGCTTCGACATGCATAGACAGTTCCTGGATCCTCGCCATAAGTTCAGGAAAGACAAGAAGAACTTCATCAGGGGTAGAGTTGTCAAAAACTCTGCACCACCTGCATTGACAGGCCAACAGACCCTGGGTCAGTTAAACGCTCTCGAGCCAGATCCACAACGTCCAGGGTACTTCAAGGGGTATAATACTAAGCACGCGTGGACTCACAAAACATGCTTATGGGATCTACCAAAGCACTCATTTAGATGTTCCTGATGTCTATATTATGGCTCAACAGGCGACCCAAGTATTCTATCTACCGTGGGCCTGCCAAACTAATCCAAATCTGAAAGGTTGGGATGTCGTTTATGAAGTGCCGCCACGTGCTAGACTTTCTCCCCCAAAGGAAGAGGATTATGAACCTCACATTAACCCAGACACATATGAAGGAGAATTCTTCCAAGAGACACGTCTTTCCAAAAAGCGTTTCAAGAACCGCTATACTTCACCCCAAAACATTGAAGTAGACAGCGACAATGAATCCGACATCACCCCAGAGGAGGAACAAGAAGAGCCGGAACAAGAAGAGGTTACTGCTGCGGATGACCTGTCAATGCTTGACCGATTACGTCAAGGTGGCCTTGCACATGTTGATGCCAATGAACCCTATGAGCCCGTCATTGATTATAGTGATGCTGATGATTATGCATTTATTGATGATACTGATCGAGATTATTAGTAGTGTCAGGTATTACATTTTTTTATGTTGTACTTGATGATGATACACTTAAGTGATACACATATTATTATTCATGTCGGTCTTTTTTTATGTTGTACTAATTTCGTTTACTGTTTGTCATGGCAGGTTTTGAAAGATGGTCTATCCAGACAAGCATCGCACGATCCTTCTCCAGCTACCGACACGAGCCACCCCGCTCCTACACCTCCTACATCTTGGTAAGTTTATCTAGTGTTTTGCTTAACACATGCATAAAGACCTAGACTTAGCTTTATTTCCTCCAATGCTTACCATAATGACCTAGACTTAGCTTCTTCACCTCCAAAATGACTTCCAAAACCATCCATTTTACCTAAGTTAGCTCTAAAACGATCTGTACTTAGCTTACTTATGTCAAAAATTGCATAATTAGCTTAGTTAGCTTATAGACGATCCATTTTACCTAAGTTAGCTCTAAAATGACACATTTTACCTAGGTTAGCTTATAAATGATCCAGTTCATCCAAGTTAGCTCAAAAATGACCCATTTTACCTAGATTAGCTCCTAAATGATCCATTTTACCTACGTTAGCTTTAAAATGACCCATTTCACCTAGGTTAACTCCAAAATGACCAATCTTACCTAGGTTATCTCATAAACGATCCATTTCAACTAATTTAGCTCATAAACGATCCATTTCACCTAGGTTACCTAAAAAACGATCCATTTCACCTAAATTAGCTCTTAAATGATCCATTTCACCTAAGTTAGCTCAAAAAGATCCATTTCAACTAAATTAGCTCATAAATGATCCATTTCACCTAAGTTAGCTCAAAAACGATCCATTTCAACTAAGTTAGCTCATAAATGATCCATTTCATCTAAGTTAGCTAAAAAAGATCCATTTCACCTTAGTTACCTGAAAAACGATCCATTTGACCTTAGTTAGCTCATAAACGACCCATTTCAACTAAGTTAGCTCATAAACGATCCATTTCACCTTAGCTAGCTCATAAACGACCCATTTCAACTTAGTTAGCTCATATATGATCCATTTCACGTAAGTTAGCTCATAAATGGCATACTCTTCTTGTTCTAGTCTTCTTCTTGTTCTACTCTTCTTGTTCTAGTCTTCTTCTTGTTCTACTCTTCTTCTTGTTCTACTCTTCTTGTTCTAACTTTCTTATTTTTCATTTTGCAGAGTTCATTCACTTGACGAAAGCCTGCATAGATGGAGTGCTCCTTATCCCTTTCTCTGTTTCTTTTGTATCGTTGAACTATGCATGTATCGTTGGATGAAACTATTGTAATATATATGGTTGGATGCCTCTATGTTGAACTTGTTATGTATGATGGAACTATGCATGTAATATATATGGTTGGATGATGAAGTTATGTGTTGGATATCTTATATGTTTGCTCTGTAATGGCCTTTTGAAATATATCCATATATGTCATCTATATTTGTGATGAAAATTGTTGGATTTAATAAAAAACTGATAAAAGAGCCAATATGCAGGCTCTTTGCCGTCTGCCACCGACGGCAACGGGCTCTTTGCCGTCTGCCGCGGACGGCAAAGAAGGCACGTGACATCCAGCTGTGCTTCCTGGGAGCTGACCCGTTTGGTCAGTTTGCCTACAGTGGCAGACGGCAAAGACTTTGCCATCAGTGGCAGACGGCAAAGAACCTGCCATGTAGTGACGTGTAGATGACATCATACGGCGGACGGCAAAGACACTAGATAGTTTGCCGTCAGCGGCGGACGGCAAAGGCCTGCCGTTAGCCACTTAACAGACTGACAGCGCAATTATTGTCGTCCGCCTTCTTTGCCGTCTGCCACGCTCCCTTTGCCGTCTGCGGCGGACGGCAAAGACTTTGCCATCAGTAGCAGACGGCAAAGTAGCTGTTTACCGTAGCCTACTTTGCCGGAGCCTTTTACCGTCCGCGGATGACGGCAAAGACCTTTGCCGTCCGCCGTTCATGCCTTTGCCGTCCGCCGTGGCCGACGGCAAAGTAGCAGATTCCTGTAGTGCTTGCTCGATTGTAGGATCACCAAGATCCATGGTAACAAGCATACCTTCATCAAAACCATACATCTTGCAAAGTGCTTCCCAATTTTTGAAACCAAAATGGGTTACACTCTGAGCATTGTACAGCTTTACTTGAAAATCCACACCATGATGGGTACTTAGGATAATGTTTTTGGTTTTGAAACTTTCATGGTCTTCAAAACCCATCCTCTCCAAGACATAGCGTCTTGCAAAGCATGGGATAAGCTAGTCGAATTGGAAAAGATGAAAAATATTGTCATGATTAAAATAGTTGAAGTCATGAGTAATTACAAAAAAATGTTGCAGATACCTAATCGTCGGTTGCGTACCGTATGAACATCAAAGGTCTCCTCGAGCTTAATGCTGAAGCGACGATCTTCGTCCAGCTCAATGAACCTGTCGCAGATACCTCGGTCGTCGTGGCACCAGTCGCACTCCCCCAGGCGGTTTTCGTCGTCCGAGTACGACATTTCTGGCCTATGTTCATAATTCAAATATTAAACTAGATTATTAATCACGGGTTGACTATCGGTGATGTACGTAGCTCCTCCTTTCATTTCCGAGTGGATTATTACATCAAATTGTCTAGCACACGGGAATGAAGGAGAACTTATCCAATATGAGCATTCAGTAAGCAAAACCAAATCATAAAATAAGCAAAACCAAATCATAAAATAAAGTAGTATTCAAATTAGCATGCATTCAATAATTATAAAAAAAGTACATCATCTCTTGGTGTTCGTACATCGTCGAATATTATCACTAATATAGCATCACTAATACAACTAGAACGTAGCGCCCGACGGGTATCGACGCGGGCGGTGGACACCCAAAGATAAGGAACCATCACAGGATCATAGCTCCAGTGAGATCCCTGGAGAACCTGCCGGGTATTGTCGAACCTGCCCTCCAATGCAATCATGTAGCGACGGACGTGCTCGTCCTCCTCGCTGACACGATGACGTACCACCTCCGCGGTGTCCGGAAGCCTCGGCACCGTCACTGGACCACGTGACAGACACCAAACAAGGATCGGGTCAACAATGGGCTGCCTCCTCACCAACCTACGTCCCCCGGAAGGTAGCACCTCCCAATACCAGCCCGGCGGAGCCCAGTCGCGAACATGGCCCTGATCTAGCAAGCCTCCACCGCCGAGTCGACGACGACGAGGATGCGGGATAGGCATCGCCGACGTCGATGCGGGAACTACTTCTATATATAGTTAAATAAAGTAGTTTTATTAATTAAATCAACTAGCTAGTTCAACTATATATGAAGCACTTACTATAAATAAAATAAAGTAGAATTACTAAAAATAAACTAGTATTTTTCTAACTAATTATATTAAACACTTTCTCTTCTTATTACTATGAACAAAAAAATCATTAAAATTCTATAAACAAAATTACAACAGAAAAAAATCATAAAGATTCTATGAACAGAAAATCTATGAACTACATATCTAAATTACTACACATCCAACAAAAAAAATCTATGAACTACAAAAAAATCTAAAAAAATCTAACAAAATCTAACAAAAATCATAAAAAATCTAACAAAATCTAACAAAAAAATCTACTAACAGAAAAAAAATCTAACATAATATGAACAAATTAATTACACAATCTAAATCACACAATACGAACTACATATCTAAATTACACCACATCTAATCTGACAAATAAATCTATGAACTAACAAAAAAATCTAAAAAAAATCTAACATAATATTAACAAATTAATTACACAATCTAAATTACACAATATGAACTACATATCTAAATTACAACAAATCTAATCTAACAAATAAATCTATGAACTAACAAAAAAATCTAAAAAAATCTAACAAAAATAAAATAAAGTTGCTCGAGGCCGGCGACGGCGAGGTGCAGCAGGGCGGGCGGCAACGTTGGGGACGGCAGCGGGGCGGGGCGGCAGG
>NC_041385.1:774275730-774281890 GCF_002162155.2 Triticum dicoccoides
GCGACGGCGTCGGGGCGGGGCCGTCGCGGTGCGGGGCGGCGACGGCGAGGTGGCGGCAGGGGACGGCGCGCGGCGTCGGGAGAGATCGAACTCGGGGCGGGGTGGCAGTGCTACTTATATAGCAAAGGCTTTGGTCCCGGTTCGTACGGCAAACCGGTACCAATGCACGCCTTTTGTCCCGGTTGGAGCGACCAACCGGGACCGAAGGCCTCTTTTCGGCACCGCAAAGGGCGAGAAACGAGGACCTTTGGTCTCGGTTGGTGGCACCAACCGGGAAAAAAGGAGGGCATTGGTACCGGTTGGTGGCACCAACCGGTACCAAAGAGGGGTATTCGTACCGGTTGGCTCCACCAACCGGTACCAATGGACCCGTCTAAATTTTTATTTTCTGCAACTGTTTTTTAGTGGATTCTTTCTGCAGCTGTTTTTTTAGTCGCACCTCGCCCAGCGAGAGGCACTCGCAGCTGTTTATAAGCCCTGAGTGCAGAGACGATGAAGAAGAGGCTCAATGCTCACCTGCACGTTGGTTAGCTTCAAGCATTGAGGAATAGGGGTAGACTGCACAGAGCTATGTGTAGTGCAGTTGACACTATTCCGAAAGGCTTGAAGCAAATTAACGAGCATTGCGCCTCTTTTTTATTTTTAATGACTTATTTTGAATAGTTGTGATTAACTTAACTAAAAAATGAGTATAGATGCTTATTTTTAATGACTTATTACAACTCAGAAATAAAAACAAAAAAATAAATATAGCAGAAGAGAAAAAAAACTGTATAAAAAACTGCTCAGAAATAAATAGAAGCAAAAATAGTTGTGATTAACTTCACTTAAAAAATGAGCATAGATGCTTATTTTTAATGACTTATTACAATTCAGAAATAAATAGAAAAAAATAAATATAGCAGAAAAAAACTATATATCTATACCTACCTACCTACCTATACTAATTACAGACTCCCTAGAAATTACCACGTTAATTAGATTTTACGAGCCGTTAATCTGATGGGGCCGTATTTGTACGGTATAGATGGACTCTCAGAGAAAAAAAACAACAAAAAAAAATCTCACGTATATCTCTCTCACGAGCTGTTAACAGAAAAAAAAACTCATGTATATCTCTCTCACGAGCCGTTTGTCTCTCAATCTCCCACGTGTTACCTTTTATCTATCCAATGAGAAATTAAAATCAAGTATCTCTCTCTCCCGTGACCCAACTCACAATCTCTCACGTATCTCTACCAAAGTCACGTAAAAAGCACTCACATATGTCTCCCATGGCTGAACTCTCTCGATGTCTCACGCTGTTCTGTATCTTCACCCCTTCACCCTAATCTCTCTCATATCAGATCATCTCTTCCTGGCGTGCAAGATCCATCAACATCTCTTCAAAGGGTGCGATTCTCTTCTTCTGTCCGAGATTCAGGTGGCGATGATTCAGGTGTTGACAGATGCACGTGCACAGATCGACCAACCAAAGGCAAGATTCGAATAGTTAATTTTTTGCAATATATATGCTCAGATCAATTCCATATGATTCCTAATTATTTTGTATCTTCACCACATCATCTCTATCACCTAAGCGGGCTCTAATCTCACTCATAACAGTTCATCTCTTCCTAGGGTATGATCCCGCAAGAAGTGGAACATCGTCAACATCTATTCGTAGGGCGCGATTCTGCTTCTTATATCTGACATTCATGTGGTGCTCATTCAGGTATTGACAGATGCACGTGCTCAGATCGAACAACCAATGGCAAGATTCAAAAAGTTTTTTTTTGCAATATCAATGCTCAGATCAATTCCGTCAAGGTGATTCATGTGATGTGATTATGCATGGAGAGCGGTGGATGTTCTTCCTATTCCCTTGTTATGTGCCAAAATCTGGAACAATCTGGCCGCTCTTCAGGTATCATAACAACCTCAGATTTATTATTCTTCTTAGGTCAAAGGTTCAATCCTAGCATTCTTATAATTGATCTCTGTGGATAGTAACCAATATGATTATTTTCCATCCAAAAGTCACTGGTGATGCCGGACCTATCTTGAACTTGGATTAGGTAGATGGAGAAAAACGGTAATGTGAGATTCAATTGGGGTAACATGAATAATAATGCACTTACTTTTTTCATTTTCGCAATGAACCAATCACCTCTCTCAACCTGTACGTCTCTGTCTAGGAACTCTATCAACAGATTCTTTCGCTTGAACATGCCAGCGACATTGCATCAAAGTACCCCGCAAATCCTCTTGGGTGGACACAAAGGCATGTTGTCGTCGGCAATTGTTTCGCGCCTGAACAAAACAGACATCCCTTCAACTGCACTGCATGAGCTTCTCCTACAAACCGCTTCTCGCCAATCAGTTTGCATAGTTGAGCTCTCTGTAAAATATTTATAGGAACAAATGTTTGTCAAATTATCTCTGATATTTCAGCATGGTGAAAACTGCAATAGCCATATGCAGAACTTTACGTGAGATTATGAGAAGCACGAAATGAATAATCATGGCAAAAATAGCCACACTTTGGGACTCATCTGTCCTCTCTCTCCCCTTTACCTCAATTTTTTTTATCAAATCATGCATAATCTCCTTCAGATCTGTCTCGGATTCGATGATGCCTCCGATGTGCGATAGCGGGGAGGACAGGGATCGATCTTCTGCAGTGTTCACACAGACGTTTCCACCTCTCAAACCCTCCTCCCGTTCTCACGTCGCCAAAAGAAAAATACGCCTCAGGTCAGAGGGTGCCCCTGGAGCAGCAATTCGAGGGCTTGATGGGATCCAGTGGTAGGCTGGAAGCACAACATCAGGACCCACAAGTCCTAATTGGTGTATCCCTGTAATCAAGGTCGGTGCATCCCTTCTGCTATCCACAAAGTTTAATTAGAATCTAAATTAATCAGGATTTTATTCGACTCAATCTATTTAGGATTGTCTTATTAACATACTTGGGCACTTCTGCAGGGTTCTTTGTCGCCCCTCTGTTCAATGGCAAGAACTACAACAATCAACCAGCAAGTCGCGGGTAACGAACCATCCTGTTTTTCCGAAAGTCTGGTGTCAGTTTGTTGGAATAGAACCATATGATTTTGCAGGAATCATAATTGGAAATATTTACTTTTGCATATATTACAGGTTAAGGATGACGAGCAGCTGAGAGCTGGTATCAATCCATTAGTACTTGAGAATGGTTATCCAGTAGTTAGTACCTAGAATTATTGTGTTCTTAAAAAAGGTCTATTCCACACACAAGTGAAATATTAATGATTTTGAATTGGTGGGAAGCAACATGGATCTGTTTTAGGTTTTGAGCAGGAAACGTACTGTACTTATAGAAAAAATAAATTTGCTAGAATTCTGTGTAACATGCATGCAGATTTTCACATGTTTTTCAGGTGGTCTGTGGCTTCTGATGGAGTTGTGTTGAAACTATAGCTGAGAGTCCTTCGATCTATCAAGTGTTTATTTGAGTGCCATAACAATGGCATCAGATCCAATGGATTGGTTAGTAATTTTATCATCCTTGATTACCTCAGATACTGTAGGTTTGATTAAATTTGGTTCACGTTCTTCATCTTATTTTGAAGCATGTACACGTGCATCAGGTACTGTTTTGTTATCGCCCAAATATACAAATCATTCACTATTCTGGCTGAGTCCTTCATATGAGAGGCTATTTCATCGTTTGATCATACAGTCCTTGCATTTATATATTTTGATCACACATTATCAACTGGCCGCCCGAGAAACCATTAGCTATTAAGATGTTGCTAAGATAGAAAGTTAATGGGAGAAAGATGTGTCTGCCAGTCTGCGTGCCCCATAAACAGCACGAGGACCAGATCAACCTTATTCCATGGTACTAACAATTTCATTTTTCAGTATTTTATGCACTTGAATTGCCCTATTCCAAGGTACTAACACTTTTGTTTGCTGCATCCTATGAAATAAGGGTCCAATGGTTTGCAAACTAAAGAGAACTTCGTACCTGTTTGTTTGTAACAATAACTGATAAGTACAAATGCAGCAGGCTATTATTTAGGATTGGAAACTACAGGTGCAGTTCGTAATTGTTATTAGTGATAAAAATACGTCCATGTTAGGAATTTATTCTCTTTCAGAGATTTGTCAGCCTATACAGACCTAGCTAGGTCTTCTGCACGATTAGCACTATGTAAGTCTTCAACACGACAGTCTTTCCTTCCTTCAAACTGATTAAAGTATTTGCCTTTTTTGGCGGGGTGATTGAAGTATTTGTCTTAACTGCAACAAATCATTCAAGATCGTTTCCAGTCATATATCTCCTCCCTGCCTCAGTACACATGTTCCTTGCTAGCTAAGGGGAAAGAATCCTCAACATGCAGATCACCTCCCATTTGGTTGTTGTTGATCATCATTGTTTTGTGGTTACGGTGCAGCCACGGAAACATTGGAAAAAACAACTAACACAAAGGACAAAAGAAGCAAGTAATTTCATGATTTCCTCATTTATATGTCACGTATGTAATTTATATTGCTTACATACTACATGCGGAAAAAGAGCTGATCAAAGTTTAATACCCTTTTTTTCAAGTTATGCATATAATAATATTAACCCTTTTGTGTTCCTTAAATTTGTATTAAGTTCTCTTTTCTTTATTCCTACAATTTTGGGTCTAAAGAAATGGCGTCTAATATGTTCTTAGTTCAATTACCAGTTAGAATGGTTTCTGGAAAGTGAAGGTCGGCGTAATTAGGCTAGGAGATTCCATTAGCGTCAACAACAACTAAGTTATATTATTACTGACATGATACTACTTGAAAAAGAGGTCAGCTTTTTGGTTAAAATATATGTATATTCATCATAAATAGGCTATTATGGTATATAAAAGTTATTCCCAATTTTGAGGCTTCCTCATAAATCAACAAACTGTTTCAGGGTGCTATGATACATGTGAAGGTAATGACATATGGTGTTCAGAAATTTTCTATCATACTAATTCGTACATGCAAAATACGCATTGTTTGCAAGACGATTTAATATATTTCATCTAGGGCTACTATGTTTATATAAGTTAATCCAAAATTTTCAGTCTTCTCCATAATACACTGTAATTCTTTCAGGGCACTATAATACATGGCAAGGCAATGAAGCATATGGTTAACAACTTCACGATTTTTTCTATCATGCCCATCAGTACTTCTGTGTATGCAAAATAGCTATGCTCGCAAGATGATGTAGTACAGAAAATAGAGATGGGATCCCAGTCGCAAGGTACAATTCAAGAGCAAATGTGTATTAGTGTATTACAAACATCACTACAAGAAATAACTGAAATTACATGTGAATCTGAATATATATGCAGTTTTTATATATTCTTGTTGTTATATTTTATTCTGTGCTAATTTAATCTATAATGGGTATGGAAAGAACTATACCATAACGCATCAATTAAATCAATTAACACATCAGGGCAATGGTACTACATAACGGCAAAAGCAGCGAAACCAACAAAAAACAAGGCAATCACTTCTATGGTGCCTCTGACGCCCGGGTAATTAAGCTACAGTGAACCTCTGCTAATGATGCCACGTCACCTCGATTACTGTTCCTAATCACGTGTTAGTTCGAAACTGATTCAAATTCAAATTCAAAATCAACCAAAGAATAAAAGTTTTCAAATATTAAAACTAAAATGTTCGGAGTGAACCAAATATTGCATAGGTAATTATGGTGGAGAAAGCACACCTTTATAAAATGTTTAAACACTCTAAAATGAATAAAAAAGTAACCATAATAATTATTTAAATGCTTTCAAAATGTTAAACAATTTCAAAACTATTTTGTTTCGGTGCTAAGTGGTTTGTGGCTGTGGCTTAGTTTGCAAACTCTCTTTTGGTGCAACTGTAGTATTTAACTAAAATGAGAAATAAAAGAAAACACAAAAACAGAAAACAATACAAAAGGGAAAAAAACTAAAACCTAAAGCTAACAGAAAAAAAAATGGAAGACCCCCTCCCTGGGCCGTGGCCCAACTGGACCAGCCCACTGGCCCAGACCGGCCCCCACTCCCCCATAACCCCACTAAACCGAAACCCTAACCCCCCACTCGCTCCACTCCCTCCCCCGATTCCCCTGGATCGGGATCGATCCCCACTCTCCCCTCACCCTCGCTCCTCT
>NC_041385.1:774282348-774288546 GCF_002162155.2 Triticum dicoccoides
CGAACCAGATCGGGACGCAACGCCCCCCCTTGCTAGACCCCGCCGCCCCTGGCGCCCGTCGCCACCACCGCTCCACCATCGCCAAGCCGCCCCCTTGCAGGAGAGGGGACGGATCTCGGGGGCCCTGCCGCGGATCCAGCCTCCCTCGCCACCCGCCCACGACCACGCTGACGCGGGACCCCGCCCGGAGCTACCTCGCCCCCGCCGCACGAGGACCGCGTCGCCGGACTGCCTCCTCGACGCCGTCGTCCCCGCCCTCTTCCTCATCCCCCACTGCCTAGCCCCTACGCGCCCTCCCCGTGAGCACCTCTCCTCCTCCTCCCCGCACTGTGCCTGAACGGCGCCCCGGCACGCGCCTAGCTCCGACCCAGCCCGGTGTGTCAACGGGCGCGCTCGCGCCCGCCCCCGTCCGCACACACGCCCCGTTCTGGCCATGGTCTCGTGGTGACCACCACACCCGTGGCGCTCTTTCCTGCGTCGATGAGCCCCTGCTCGGGTCGTCCTGGTCCGGCCGCACCGCCCACGGCCTCGGCAAGCCCCAGCCCTCCTCTTGTCGTGCTGCCGCGGCTCCGCCGCCCCCCCCCAACCGCGCTGCTCGCCCGCGCCGCGGCCAACCCCTCTCCATCGACGCCCCGGCTCCGGCCGCTCCGGCCGCCGCGGCCGACGACTCCCCTGGCCGGTGCCCTGCTGCGTTGGGTCAGGGGCTCGGCCCGCTAACGGGCGCCCCGTAGCCTCCTGCACCCGCGCGCCCATGCGCCTTAACCCCGTTAAGGCCCCCTGGGGCCACTGACATGGGGGCCCCAGCCCCAGAACGTTTTGTTAAAAAAAGGAATTAAAAATAATATATAAAATAAATAAAATAAATAAATAGATAATAATAATTTAATTAATTAATTAATTAAGGAATTAATTAAGGAATTAATTAAGTTAATTAATCATAATTACATTAACCTAACTAACTAATTAGTTTAATTAAACAGTAGTTAGATTAGTTAAACACTAATTAGACTAAACAGTCAATGACTAGTGGGACCCACACGTCAGTTGACCAGTCAACACCTCTGTTGACTGCTGACGTCATGCTGACGTCATGATGACGTCAGCAAACACTGTTTTGGATAATGTTGAATTTAAATAAATAATTAAAATCAGAAAATGATTAAATCTTTACAAAATCATATCTTTTAATCCGTAACTCGGATGAAAATACTTTCTACATGAAAGTTGATCAGAACGACGAGACGAATCCGGATACGCAGTCCGTTCGTTCGCCACACACCCCTAACCTATCGAACTCGCAACTTTCCCCCTCCGGCTCCTCTGGTCGAAAACGCGAAACACCGGGAATACTTTCCCGGATGTTTCCCCCCTTAACCGGTACCACCTCATACCACGTTAGGGCACACCTAGCACCGCTCATTGTCACGTCACGCATCGTCGTATTTATGTTTGCATTGTATTCAATGTTTCTTCCCCCTCTTATCTCCGGTAGACTCCGAGACCGATGTTGATGCCCCTGTGGTCGACTACGTCACCGACGACCCCTCTCTCTTGCCAGAGCAACCAGGCAAGCCCCCCCCCTTGATCACCAGATATCGCCTATTCTACTCTATACTGCTTGCATTAGAGTAGTGTAGCATGTTACTGCTTTCCGATATTCCTATCCTGATGCATAGCCTGTCCTTGCTACTACTGTTGTTACCATTACCTGCTATCCTACTGCTTAGTATAGGATGCTAGTGTTCCATCAGTGGCCCTACACTCTTGTCCGTCTGCCATGCTATACTACTGGGCCGTGATCACTTCGGGAGGTGATCACGGGCACATACGATATACTTTACACAGTTACATTACCTGTGATACTGTTCGGAGATGGGGGCTGAAGGGGCAGGTGGCTCCATCCCGGTAGAGGTGGGCCTGGGTTCCCGACGGCCCCCGACTTTTACTTTGTGGCGGAGCGGCAGGGCAGGTTGAGACCACCTAGGAGACAGGTGGGCCTGGCCCTGGTCGGCGTTCGCGGATATTTAACACGCTTATCGAGATCTTGGTATTTGATCTGAGTTGGCTACGAGCCTATACGCACTAACCATCTACGCGGGAGTAGTTATGGGTATCCCGACGTCGTGGTATCAGCCGAAGCACTTCGTGACGTCAGCGACTGAGCGGCGCGCGCCGGGTTGGACTGCGTTAACGCAACTTCCTTTGTAATGGAGGTTGCTAGGTCTGCTCACCGGCCGCGTACGCAACGTGCAGGTGTGCTCTGGGCGATGGGCCCAGACCCCTGCGCGCTTAGGTTTAGACCGGCGTGCTGGCCTCTCCGTTGAGCCTAGGTGGGGCTGCGACGTGTTGATCTTCCGCGGCCGGGCATGACCCAGGAAAGTGTGTCCGGCCAAATGGGATCGAGCATGTTGGGTAAGTTGGTGCATCCCTGCAGGGAAGTTAATCTATTCGAATAGCCGTGATCTTCGGTAACAGGACGACTTGGAGTTGTACCTTGACCTTATGACAACTAGAACCGGATACTTAATAAAACACACCCTTCCAAGTTCCACAGACAACCCGGTGATCCCTTTTCCACAGGGCAACGAGGTAAGGATCGCCGAGTAGGATTATGCTATTTGGAGATGCTACTGGAGATGCTACTTGGAGATGCTACTTGGAGATGCTACTTGGAGGACTTCAGTCTACTCTCTTCTACATGCTGCAAGACGGAGGCTGCCAGAAGCGTAGTCTTTGATAGGACTAGCTATCCCCCTCTTATTCTGGCATTCTGCAGTCCAGTCCACTGATATGGCCTCCTTACACATATACCCATGCATATGTAGTGTAGTTCCTTGCTTGCGAGTACTTTGGATGAGTACTCACGGTTGCTTTCTCCCCCCTTTTTCCCCTTTCCTTTCTTCCTGGTTGTCGCAACCAGATGCTGGAGCCCTGGAGCCAGACGCCACCGTCGACGACGACTACTACACTGGAGGTGCCTACTACTACGTGAAGGCCGCTAACGACGACCAAGAGTAGTTAGGAGGATCCCAGGCAGGAGGCCTACGCCTCTTTCGATCTGTATCCCAGTTTGTGCTAGCCTTCTTAAGGCAAACTTGTTTAACTTATGTCTGTACTCAGATATTGTTGCTTCCGCTGACTCGTCTATGATCGAGCACTTGTATTCGAGCCCTCGAGGCCCTTGGCTTGTATTATGATGCTTGTATGACTTATTTATGTTTTTAGAGTTGTGTTGTGATATCTTCCCGTGAGTCCCTGATCTTGATCGTACACGTTTGCGTGCATGATTAGTGTACGATTGAATCGGGGGCGTCACAAGTTGGTATCAGAGCGGACTGCCTGTAGGAATCCCCCTTCCAACTCCTTGGCCGAAGTCGAGTCTAGACATTGCAAAACTTTTACTAACATGGCTGTGTGTCTTATGGGCACACGTCGCCATTGGGTGGTTGTAGGATCTTTTACTCCTCGACCTATACTCTGGGACTCTGATCTCTCTACTATTCGGGTTAAATGAATTTGCTAACTCTAAGATTAGAATCTTGTGATCGCATCCACCCGGAGAGCCCCTTACTGCAGAGGATCGTCTGCTACATCAGAAGATTCTGAAGATACTCTCTGATGTTCTCTCGAGACTTTGTGCCCATCACTTTTTCTATTCCTGACCACCGATAAATCTGTATGGATAACTACTTACACTTGCCATTCATATGATCATCCCCCATTGATCTTGTTATTACAAGATACCCCGAAGTTTTCTCTATTGTTCCGAGAATACTTTGTGCCTACTGCCTAGCAGTTCTTTGCCACATGAATGCCCCCTTCAAATAAATTCTCGCACTTATTGAGTATCCGCTCATCCCCAGTTGTTCATGTGTTACACAAAAGTCTTCGAAATACCACCCGATATTCCGAAAATCCTCAGCAACCTATTGCTCTATTGCTCTGGAATTTCTTGTTTGCTTTCATTATGATTAATCCCATAAGTATAGAAATCTTATTGACATTCCTTGTCATTATCATTTTGAGTCTGTTGACTCAATATGTTGCGAATACACGCAATCATCATTGGTCCTTATAAATTACCTTTCCGGCTGAGCTTCCATTCTTTTAACTGGAATTGCTTCTTGACCAATCCAATTGTCGTTGATTGTACCCTAAGGCTATTCAACTTATCCATCCCTAATCAGAGCATTGCTTTTGATCCCTTATTTGGAAATCATAATTCCTTTGCATTGGACAATTGAGTTAGTCAGTTGTTTCTATAATCTGATCTCCTTGCATTCTTATTCCTCTAGTTGAGTACCGATACTCGTATCAGATCCTTTGTGGACCATCAAGTCCTTTGTTGGATTGTTATCCGACAGTGTCCTTCACATTTGATCACCTTGTGAGTTCTTCCCCTGATACATAATGCCTTTGTTAAGTTGTATCCTCTGCCTGGCCAACCATGCTCTGCTTTCGGGCTTGTGTTATTTACTCTTGAAACTTGTGGTATATGTTTCTAAGAAGCCCCTAAGGGTTGAACATATGCCTTCTCTAAACCGTGTGAACCCGAAAGTTTTCACGAGTCATACTCTTCTGGTGCTTCACCAGATAAAATTTCAACACTGCAACTTCATCGAACGTGAGAAGTGAATGAAAGGTTATGCATTGGAGAAGTGGGAGTCGACCTTGAACTTGTGTTCATGCCCATGGACACGATGTAGATCTTATCATTAAAGCTTCTCTTAAATAAATTATTCCTTTGGTATAAGTTCATCTTATATCTAGGATCTGGCCTTTTGCAACTGTGGTTCCGACCATGATTGTTCTTCTTTGATCTCATTTCTCGGACAAGTTAAAACAATTGTCTTCTATGGATCAATACACCATTCCAACCTTTACTTTGATCTTGTGTCGAGTATTACCCCCCTGGTATCTCGAGATTATCATGGAACTGCATAACTTTTTATGAGTTCTTCATCAAGTGCTACCTTCCCACTGATTCCAATTTTTCGCGGGCTCTGAGTTATTGAACACTCAAAGACACCGATAACTGAACCGAGTCCGCTCTTCGGTTCAACAACTCTTCAGTAAGCTTCTATAAGTACGAGTTTGTACCCGATCACGCCATTCCTAGCCTGTTTGGCTATATCATTGTCGTGACGATTCTAACTGTGCTACCTGGTCCTTATTCTCGGAGCACCAATTTTCGACGATGAGCTAAGCTTACGTTGATCTTCCTCATCATATCATTTCACCTTAAACAACAAGCTTGAGTTCGAGTTTGTGTCGTACCCTTGGTTCCAATAACCTTTCACTTCATCATTACTTTGACTTGATGTCGTCGCCGATCGATTACATCTTCATGAACTCTCGCGACAAAGGTGTCGTGATCATCAACATTCTGAGCTCATCCAGGGTATCAATTGAATTCATGATGAGAAATACCATCCTTGCCCTTGATGAATTGTATTATCATTGACCACTTTATTGCCTTCCGTTCAACACAAACTTGTTCGTGTTTTGAGTTATACCTTGAGATCCCTACTATCCAGCATTTGTTCTTTCTTACCTTGGAGTATTACCATCTTTTAGTATCAAGGATGTTGTGAGGACTGCTCCACCTCTTAAAGAGTTCTTGGTATAGTGATACTACTCACCATCACCACTCTTTCATGGTCCTCGTGTTGATTCCAACCGGGGTACCAACAAGTGAACGGTGCTGTTTGGATCCTGCACTTCTAGCAACCCTATTGCTTTGAAGTTAATAGTCGACCGTTCATTCTTAGTCTATTGATTATTGAATCACCATTCCGACATTGGTCGTGCAACCCAACCCGTATTTCGGGCGCACCGTTCAACCAATGTTTAATTATGTATGTTTTCCTCAGGCATATCCCATTATATTGTTTAATCTGACAGATGTTATCCCCTTATCCACATAATTGTGGAGATCCATCTTTTGGATACCTCGTTGAATTATCGCTGAGTCCATCAGCCACCTCATCATCCTCTCCTTGGGTTAATGATGAACTCTTGTTTGCAGAAATCACTCCATAGTTCATTTCCCCGAGAATCTTACAATGTCATCTCATCAATTTGCGTTGCACCTTTTCTTCTCAGGTATCCTAAGTCTGAGGTATCCTGACACCAAATCGGATCTGAATCTCGGTCAGATATGATGGTTGGGACAACTTTCCAAGAGTTATGATTTTG
>NC_041385.1:774288775-774290699 GCF_002162155.2 Triticum dicoccoides
CCGGCTGGAGGACCTATCATTATAGATTCCTTTTCAGCAAGGTTATCCATTTATCCACGAGGAAATTGTAAGACTTATTCTACAAGTTATTCCTGATGGATCCTTCGTGTTTCCAAAGTCTGGTCTTCACCTGAAGACCATGTCAATGCTATCTCGAAGCATGTCAATGGTACTCCGATTTTCAACAAGAACATTTGAAGCACGATGCTAAATTTTATTTATCACTTATCCTAAAACCGTTGTATGGGTAATATCATGAGATTCCTTCCCCCTTACCTAAATGGTTTTCTACTTTATATCATGTCATGGATATCTTGCTCTGCTTGTCCTTGGGAAGGATTTACCCCTGAAAGATGTGTTTAAACACATTTTCCTTTCCATTGTTCTGTTTAAACATAATAATCACTTTTCCTTTCCATTGGTTTGTTTAAACCTTCTTGTGATCTATATAATATAAGCAGTAATATCCCTGCTTATGTAAACACCTCGGTGTACCATCTTGCCTGGTGTAACCCTGTTACTATTGTTGATGACATTCCGGTAGCCATCGATGGACGAGAACTTTGCCTATTGGTCCGCCTCATTCAACGAGCAGGAAATGGTTCTCTTCGTCCCTCGCCCTTGGTACCGACATTGTTGACAACAAAACCGACAGGCTATCCTCTGACATACCTTGTTATCTTGACCATGCAAATATTAGCGCCTTCCTGCTTTTTAACCCACATGGTGGGCCCATAACCCACAGTTCCACAGGATCGAAACCTGACTCTCCTGTACACCCTGTTGTCAGAGTTATTCCTCGTGCTTGACTTTGTATGTAATTCACGGGCCACTTGCCTGTTGATCTATTCTGGTATCGGACACAATACTTATTCTCGTTGCTCTGAACCCCTTTCGCACTCTGCTTGAGGCAATGAACGATTGCCTATCCGCTTGAAACCTCTTATTACACCATCTTACTTTGCTCTCGATGTGTGTCATTTGTTCAACTCGAGAGCTACTCATATGTTTATTCCTGGGATACCCCCAGATGAATTTCCCTTATAACATCCTATCATTGTAGAGCTGCCCCCTACCTATTTGTAAATACGATGGAGCTCCCCGAAGAAAGGACGGCAACTTCATCATGATGCTTTGGGATAAAGAATTGAAGGCATCAACGAAAGGGATTAACTTCTTCAAGAAGATCCATTAGAATAACCAGAACCCCCCCTTACTCCACCGCTTAAATCTCGGGACGAGATTTTTTGTAGTGGAGGAGAATTGTGACGCCCGGGTAATTAAGCTACAGTGAACCTCTGCTAATGATGCCACGTCACCTCGATTACTGTTCCTAATCACGTGTTAGTTCGAAACTGATTCAAATTCAAATTCAAAATCAACCAAAGAATAAAAGTTTTCAAATATTAAAACTAAAATGTTCGGAGTGAACCAAATATTGCATAGGTAATTATGGTGGAGAAAGCACACCTTTATAAAATGTTTAAACACTCTAAAATGAATAAAAAAAGTAACCATAATAATTATTTAAATGCTTTCAAAATGTCAAACAATTTCAAAACTATTTTGTTTCGGTGCTAAGTGGTTTGTGGCTGTGGCTTAGTTTGCAAACTCTCTTTTGGTGCAACTGTAGTATTTTACTAAAATGAGAAATAAAAGAAAACACAAAAACAGAAAACAATACAAAAGGGAAAAAAAACTAAAACCTAAAGCTAACAGAAAAAAAAATGGAAGACCCCCTCCCTGGGCTGTGGCCCAACTGGACCAGCCCACTGGCCCAGACCGGCCCCCACTCCCCCATAACCCCACTAAACCGAAACCCTAACCCCCCACTCGCTCCACTCCCTCCCCCGATTAACCTGGATCGGGATTGATCCCCACTCTCCCCTCACCCTCGCTCCTCTCGCTCCCCCCCCCGAACCAG
>NC_041385.1:774291957-774310642 GCF_002162155.2 Triticum dicoccoides
TGCTGGCCCGCGCCGCGGCCAACCCCTCTCCATCGGCGCCCCGGCTCCGGCCGCTCCGGCCGCCGCGGCCGACGACTCCCCTAGCCGGTGCCCTGCTGCGTTGGGTCAAGGGCTCGGCCCGCTAACGAGCGCCCCGTAGCCTCCTGCACCCGCGCGCCCATGCGCCCACACCCGTTAAGGCCCCCTGGGGCCACTGACATGGGGGCCCCAGCCCCAGAACGTTTTGTTAAAAAAAGGAATTAAAAATAATATATAAAATAAATAAAATAAATAAATAGATAATAATAATTTAATTAATTAATTAATTAAGGAATTAATTAAGTTAATTAATCATAATTACATTAACCTAACTAACTAATTAGTTTAATTAAACAGTAGTTAGATTAGTTAAACACTAATTAGACTAAACAGTCAATGACTAGTGGGACCCACACGTCAGTTGACCAGTCAACACCTCTGTTGACTGCTGACGTATAGCCTGTTTTGGATAATGTTCCTATCCTGATGCATAGCCTGTCCTTGCTACTACTGTTGTTACCATTACCTGCTATCCTACTGCTTAGTATAGGATGCTAGTGTTCCATCAGTGGCCCTACACTCTTGTCCGTCTGCCATGCTATACTACTGGGCCGTGATCACTTCGGGAGGTCATCACGGGCACATACGATATACTTTACACAGTTACATTACCTGTGATACTGTTTGGAGATGGGGGCTGAAGGGGCAGGTGGCTCCATCCCGGTAGAGGTGGGCCTGGGTTCCCGACGGCCCCCGACTGTTACTTTGTGGCGGAGCGGCAGGGCAGGTTGAGACCACCTAGGAGACAGGTGGGCCTGGCCCTGGTCGGCGTTCGCGGATATTTAACATGCTTAACGAGATCTTGGTATTTGACCTGAGTTGGCTACGAGCCTATACGCACTAACCATCTACGCGGGAGTAGTTATGGGTATCCCGACGTCGTGGTATCAGCCGAAGCACTTCGTGACGTCAGCGACTGAGCGGCGCGCGCCGGGTTGGACTGCGTTAACGCAACTTCCTTTGTAATGGAGGTTGCTAGGTCTGCTCACCGGCCGCGTACGCAACGTGCAGGTGTGCTCAGGGCGATGGGCCCAGACCCCTGCGCGCTTAGGTTTAGACCGGCGTGCTGGCCTCTCCGTTGAGCCTAGGTGGGGCTGCGACGTGTTGATCTTCCGCGGCCGGGCATGACCCAGGAAAGTGTGTCCGGCCAAATGGGATCGAGCGTGTTGGGTAAGTTGGTGCACCCCTGCAAGGAAGTTAATCTATTCGAATAGCCGTGATCTTCGGTAACAGGACGACTTGGAGTTGTACCTTGACCTTATGACAACTAGAACCGAATACTTAATAAAACACACCCTTCCAAGTTCCACAGACAACCCGGTGATCGCTTTTCCACAGGGCGACGAGGGGAGGATTGTCGGGTAGGATTATGCTATTTGGAGATGCTACTGGAGATGCTACTTGGAGATGCTACTTGGAGATGCTACTTGGAGGACTTCAGTCTACTCTCTTCTACATGCTGCAAGACGGAGGCTGCCAGAAGCGTAGTCTTTGATAGGACTAGCTATCCCCCTCTTATTCTGGCATTCTGCAGTCCAGTCCACTGATATGGCCTCCTTACACATATACCCATGCATATGTAGTGTAGTTCCTTGCTTGCGAGTACTTTGGATGAGTACTCACGGTTGCTTTCTCCCCCCTTTTTCCCCTTTCCTTTCTTCCTGGTTGTCGCAACCAGATACTGGAGCCCTGGAGCCAGACGCCACCGTCGACGACGACTACTACACTGGAGGTGCCTACTACTACGTGCAGGCCGCTGACGACGACCAAGAGTAGTTAGGAGGATCCCAGGCAGGAGGCCTGCGCCTCTTTCGATCTGTATCCCAGTTTGTGCTAGCCTTCTTAAGGCAAACTTGTTTAACTTATGTCTGTACTCAGATATTGTTGCTTCCGCTGACTCGTCTATGATCGAGCACTTGTATTCGAGCCCTCGAGGCCCCTGGCTTGTATTATGATGCTTGTATGACTTATTTATGTTTTTAGAGTTGTGTTGTGATATCTTCCCGTGAGTCCCTGATCTTGATCGTACACGTTTGCGTGCATGATTAGTGTACGATTGAATCGGGGGCGTCACAGTGCCAAGTGTGAAAAGTAATCTCAGCAGATCCAAGGGTAATTCGATAATATATTATTATATAGGAAGTAATTTATACTGTACTGGCCCACATCTTATATGCCACATTATTTGTACGTACAAACTTAAGTTAGAGATATGTTGAGTGCAACAACTTGCACCATGTTTGAGACAGAAGCAAAAAATTAAGAAATCTCCAAGATTCTTGATATATATGGATTGTGGCATCAATGAGAGATTGGCATTTCAGTATCGATTGAATGACTATAACCTCAAGTTTGGTATCGATTACACTATGTATAGAATCTTTTTGATAAATTGTGAAAAAATATGTCAGTAATATATTCCGCATGTTGCCGATGATATATTAATTGTGAAGGACGTGAAAATGACTAGGGACCAGGAATACATGTTGTATCGCAGAATTGAAGAATTAGAAACTAAGATTAGCGAAGACAAAGATGAATTCATATTCAAAGAACCGTGGAATTAGGAGAAAGCATAAAGTTACTCACAGATGTGTCTACATTGATAAAATTCCATAATACAATATTTATGTTGGACATTCAAAAATGAAGGAACTAAGAAGTATTCAAAGATCAATGAAAGGAGTACTGACACAAGGTAGAAAGAAAAAGGTCATCTATTTTGAACACTAAAATGCCCCATCAATCCACTTGTATTATTTAAAGATAACAAAAATATAATCCATCAAAAAGGAGGCGATCAAAAAAAATCCAAATTGGCAAATACACAAAGGCAGATAGGAATGGGTTGCTACATCGTTAGGGCAGCTAAAAATGAAGCTACACAAAAAACAAAAGAGTTACCGGGCATTCTTAATATCCTAGCCCGTGCGAACGCACGGGTTGACGACTAGTATAAAAAACTACTCAGAAATAAATAGAAGTAAAAATAGTTGTGATTAACTTTACTTGAAAAATGAGCATATATGCTTATTTTTAATGACTTATTACAATTCAGAAATAAATAGAAAAAATAGTTGTGATTAACTTAACTAAAAAATGAGCATAGATGCTTATTTTTAATGACTTATTACAACTCAGAAATAAAAAAAAATATAGCAGAAAAGAAAAAAAATCTATATAAAAAACTGCTCAGAAATGAGCATAGATGCGCTTATAGAGAAAATTCAACCTAAATTCATAATGAATTTCTACTAATTTCAGAGAAATTCATATGAATTTAGATTAAATTTCCTGTATAAGGGCATCTATTTTCATTTTGAGAGGAGCTCAACAAAGGGAGAGAGGGAGGGGCTTATAAACCGGTCTGATTCCCCTTCGGTTGGCGAGGTGGGACTAAACTCTGACCGCAACGAGAGCCAACCCTTTAGTCCCGCTTGGTGGCTTGAACCGGGACTAAAGGGCAGCCTTTGGTCTCGGTTCGTCCCACCAACCGGGACCAATGGTGGTGGGCCAGGAGCGAGGCGCATTGGTCCCGGTTCGTCCAACCAACCGGGACCAAAAGGTCCAGACGAACCGGGACCAATGGCCCACGTGGCCTGGCCGGCCCCCGGGGCTCACGAACCGGGTCCAATGCCCCCATTGGTTCCGGTTCTGGATTGAACCGGGACTAATGGGCTGACCTGGCCTGGACCATTGCCCCCTTTTCTACTAGTGCGCCGCCACCCGGCCTCCTTCTCCTCTTCCTCTCGCCCCTAGCGCCGCCGCCCCTGCCTCCTCCCCTCACATCCTCCTCCTTCCACCCCCTCCGTTCTGGCGCCGCCCAGATTGTATAGGTTGGCTAGGGTTTCAGGCTAGGCAACGCCTTCGCCACCGACGGGGCTCCGGTGGACTCCGACGGCTCCTCTCCGTCTCTTCCATTGCCCCCACGTGCGGTTCTGCTTCCCACTGGCCACGAGGTGCAGCCTTGCAGGGGCGCATCTGGCCGGGCCTCTTCTGTTTCCGGTGAGTTCACCTCCCCTCCTCATCTCCGATTCGCTCTGGCTCTCACCCTCTCCTCTTCTTCCTTTTCTCTCAGATTTGGTGCAGCAGATGCTGTGGGGTTCAGGTGTTCTTGGACGATTTGCTTATCTGCTTTATAGATATATTTCTGTACATTGGCATGATATCTAAGACAAGTGTCATGCCATAGGATTGTCATCATGTGTGTCATTTAGTTATACAAAATGTCTTATGCTGTCTATTTTAACTTTGCATTCTTTGCCTATAATCTGCTAATTGCTCGGTGATGTGTAGGTGAACGGTTCACTGAGATTTTTGGAAGTCCTTATCACAGGCTCCAGATGTGTTAAAGAGAAATTATGGCCAAGAAGTTGATGTTTGGAGTGCAGGAGTGATTCTTTACATCCTTCTTTGTGGTGTCCCTCCATTCTGGGCAGGTCAGTTTTGTACCTAAAAATGGTCAATTGTTTTGGTGGCATCAGTCAACTATTAAACATGCATGGATACTAAAAGTGGACAGTGCTGCTTCTAAACGGATGTTGCCATTGATAAGGTTACTAATATAACTTGGTGTCATCGCAGGCTGTGTAGTTTACACTCTACATTAGTTTATCTAGCTATTTACAGCTCACTCTGATATAATTAGATAAATCTTGAACATAAGCCGTCTACTGTTGATGTCCTGTTGCACAAGGCATGATCTAATCAGATAAATCTTAAACGTAAGCATCCTACTGTTGATGTAGACATAAGCCTCCTACCGGGTTGGTCTGCATGATGGTTACATGATCTCAAGACTAATTTATAATGTGCTCTTTACTTTGTGTTTTACAAACTGCATGCATATCAAGCTAGGTTTCATTTTGGCAAAATCTACTAATGATTGATGTGATTTTTTACTTTGTCTTTCAGAAACTGCAATGCATATCAAGGCACTTTTCTGTCGAATTTGTGAGCTATGGTAGCAGCTACAAATGTCTAGCTTTGATCCTCAGTTTACTTCTGAATTGCATACTTAGTATTTGCATTACAAGGCTGATAAGGTTCTCAACAAGTCTGACCAACCATGGATATATTTCAGCGCACTCGTTAGTATAGAAATGACTGATGGCATGTTTTGTCCTGCAGGACAAGCCACTTCTATTGATATTTTTTTTACATAGTTAACACGTACTCCCTCCGTTCCTAAATATAAGTCTTTGTAGACATTTCGCTATGGACCATATACGGATGTATATAGATGCATCTAAAGTGTAGATTCACTCATTTTGCTTCATATGTAGTCCATAGTGGAATCTCTACAAAAACTTATATTTAGGAACGGACGGAGTATTTTATTATGCTCAGCTTGCTCATAGGATTAGCATTTCTTCTTTGAAGCTACTCATAGCCATGACCATATTGATATACAGATAATATTGTTTGGACATGAGACATTTAGCTGGAACATTTCTACTCTGATCCCCTTGACCCACAAAAACATTTTGCACTAAGCAAGACACCATGTACTACTGCACTACTACATATGCACTCTAATTTTTCTGGATTTTTGTCTTATCTCAGATATAGATTACAATGCATTTGGTGAAACTTACTTCTGTGTGATGTTGCTTCATGTTAAAGTTTGGCCACTTGGTTTTTGGTCTACCCATTTCTATAAAAATAAACAAATTTTAAGGATTATGCTTTCTCTGCCTTCTAAGAAATTATGTAATTGACTGTCCACATTAGTTATAGGTCGTTGCTAGACACAGAATTGTACTCTTTTCAGTTATGTTTTTTTTGCAAATCTATCTGTATTCAACAGGGCATCTCTCCTTTTGGAACACGAACGCTCGACCAGGCACACTACGCCCCTCTCATGTTCCTTCCAGTTTTCCTTAGTTGGGTTCAGAGATGGTTGCATACTAAAAATGTTTCATAAAATCTTCATTCCAGTTCTCCAATCTTTTGAACTCATTAGAAGTTTTTTAAAACCCATTTGTTGGTTATTTTTGGTGCTTTCCAGGTGAGCCGTGTCAGTTCACAGAGATGGTTTATATTATTTTTTATGTACTAGGCCGCTACCAATAATGGCCTCCAATGAGCAGTATACTCTTTCTGCATTTACCAGAATGTGTGAGTCCTTGCACACATACATTGCATATTTTGGCGAGTCCCACTAGATTCTTTGCTCACATGGATTAGATATTCCTATAGAGAATAAATTGCTTTGCTAAAAATTATTGACGAGTATGGCTAAAACTACGGGAGGTAGCGATTCCTTTGTAGCTCTTGATTTTGCAACTTATGGGAGGTTTTTGGCTTTACCTTTTTTGTTGGGGGAAAAGGTCATCCTTTCTGCACTTGATTCCGTTAATGTAAACTGGATGCACAACACAACTATTTATTTTTGTGAACACCGTAAATTTTCATCCCTTTTAACAAATTGGTAGGCCGCCTCCAAGATTCAGAAACTATCTATCCATGTAAGCTGTTTGCCTTGGCCTGCAAAGTGCAATAATTGTGCCACACGTCTGCTCATTTGTTGTTTCTGACTTATTTTCACTTGATTTCTACAGATGGGGATGTTTATGGGGCCTGGGAGCATTATATATTTATATCGAGTTCACAGTGTTTTTGTTGTGAAACTTCCGGTTTATTTTGATTGATCCTTGCTTAGTCGTCTGTCTTAGGGATTGGATGGTTCACATGGTTGGTTAGGAAAAGAATTGAGATTCTTGTCTGATGTATTACAGTTTTATTAATCAAAGTGCCCTCTGATGGGTTATGCCCATTCTTTATGGCTTCATTTTGTGCTTCTGAATGTTGGCCAGGTGCTCCTGAATGCAATTCATGCTTGCTATTCCATCTAAGCTACTTGTTTTGATTGGCACATTCAGATATGTTTGTTATATTAGTTCTCTGCTGTAGTGATTATCTGCACTTCTCAATTGTAGTGTGATGTCATTGATGTCTGTTTTTATATGCATCGAATAGCAGGTAAAAGTAATTTTCTTGATAAAATGTTCTATTCAGTTCCACACACCACTATTCATATAAACCATGCGTCTGAACGTTTCGCCGTACTACGTTGCATCGAAATTTCTCACATGGGATCCTACGCTGTTGGACCTATACATGCCTTACTGTTAGCCTCATGTATATAATGTTATCATGTCATCCTCTTTATGTAAGCCAGATAAATAAATTTCTACATGTAACTGAATACATTTTGTGTGCACACTTTATTAATCTTTGAGCGGTCATCATTATGATATACGTTTGCAACACGGTAAAATCATATCTATTTTGCTTCGTAGTTTTATCGTGTCCACTTCCACTTTGTTGGCTTTTGCTCTCTTATGTTCCGGCTCGTATTACTGAAATTAATGTCAGCTAATTAGCTTTTGTAATCTCATGACAACTTGATGTCGCCTTACTTCTGGGGCGGGTTAGTTTTTACAATCTTATGGCTGTTGAACTTGATGATGTTACATTATGGAATGTTTATTCTTTTCCATAAATTATTGTCCTAAATCTGGCCTACTAAGGCTTCATGTGGTTTGATCTTCTATTGCTTGGCCATATCGGTTGGACCGGCACCCTCGCACCAAGGCGCGTTGCCGATCTAGTATAGTACATGTACATGTTCAGTTACAAGTCATTAGAGCAAGTACAATAAGGTGACGTAGGCGGGCTGTAAGACATTAAATATTATATTCTTGCTTACTTGGAAGAGAGAGAAGAGGGGAGAGAAGACAAGCGGGCTACTAATTAACAGCCGGCTGCAGCACGTGCTCCTAGGTACTTTGTGAGAGAGTGGGGTGAGCCATGTATCAACACAGTAGTACATATTTATATCTAGCTATTGTACTTGTTGGCTATAAGCTTGACTATATGTGACATGGCAACATCATAACCAGCAGCTGGCTATATTATTAACCATGCTCTTAGGAGGTGGATAATCAAGATAGGGGTATCTAGATCTTCTACATTCTAGCACTAAGTTCTACTCCCTCCGTTCCCAAATATTTGTCTTTCTAGAGATTTCAACAAGTGACTACATACGGAGAAAAATGAGTGAATCTACACTCTAAAATGTGTCTATATACATCCGTATGTGGTAGTCCATTTGAAATCTCTAAAAAAAATATTTAGGAATGGAGGGAGTAATTGCTAGAAAGCACTAACTCGTCACATTTGACACACTCCCTCAAGATTGAGATTGCGACCACATCAGTCTAGCATCAGCTTCATGCACAATTTGGTGAAGACATCTGCGACCTGATCTGCTAAAGCTATGAGCCGAACCTCTAGAGCTCCTAGTGCAACCTTCTCTCGGACAAAGTGGAACTCGACCTCGATATGTTTTGTCCATGAAACACTGGGTTCATTGTAAGATAAGTAGCTCCAGGGTTGTCACACCATAGTACAGGAGGGTGCGGCTGCGATATGTGCAACTCATTGACTGTATCCAAGTAACTTTGGCACCCCCATTTGCGAATTCTTCCTTGTACTCCGCCTTTGTAGATGAGTGTGACACGGTTGGCTGTTTCCATGTGCTCCAGGAAATTAAGGTTGGTCCAAAGAAGGCCGCAAATCCACCGGTTGAGTGCCGATCATCAGCGCATCTAGCCCAATCCGCATGTGTGAAAACACTCAAAGGTGTAGATGTTGACCTCATATTGTCCTCTTGACATACCGGAGAATCCTTTTCACAGCTTCCCAATGGACCTCGGTTGGTTGTGCCAAGAATTGACAAACCTTGCTGACGGCAAACAAAATGTCGGATCTGGTGAGCGTCAAGCATTGTAAACCACCTCTAGTAGTGTGATAGACAAAGGCATCCTCATCATTAAGAGCTTGGCCAACATCCTCTGATAACATCTATTGCACATTCATAGGGGTTGACACTTCCTTGCAATTTTCCATGTGTGTACGTCGAAGGTTAGTAGCATATTTCTTATGAGTAAGACTCGCCCCCCCCCCCCCTCCAAAAAAAAATTTGGAAGCCACTGAATGCCCAAGAAGTACTCCAGTGGCCCAAGGTCCTTTCACCGGGAAGGACTGAGCTAGTTGACCGATAGTCGTCGAACAACAGTTGGGCAGGAAATGGTGGCTACACTCCCTCCTTCATGTTGTCTTGTCAATTTGGAGCCTCTTTGACTCAAAGTATTTTCCTAGAAATTATGGATTGTTGAGGTATTATTAGGAATTTTTTCGTGCAAGGATTGTATCTTAAGCATATGTACTTCGCAAGAGAAATTCCATTGATTCAAAACTCTATTATTTTGCGGGGGGACTCAAACTCTATTGAAGACTCTTGAACATTAGGAAAAACTCTATTGAAGACTCCTTCGCTTTTCCTAATGTTCAAGCTTGAGGGAGTTGATAAGACCAAAACCTATCTTTTTTATGAACACTTGTGCTTATAATTTTCCTTTTAATGTTGCTCCATTGGATGATGTATCACTTTTTGGCGGAATTGCAAATTGGTCTTCGATATTATGTAGATTAATTTTTTCCAGCTATGCTTTTCTCGTGGGATAACAAGAAACTAGTGGGGTAACACGCGCATATGCGCGGCTATATTATTGTTTGTTTTGTATTATATATAAATAAGTATTTCGTTGTTCAAATAAATGTTTTGTATTATGAAGCTTATTTAATTGCATGTGAAGGAAACTGTTTGTTCATTAAACCAATGTGCCAGCATTTAAAAGTCGCACAGGAACATCTGATTCAGATATAAGCTTAATTATAATTATAATTCTACAGGGGGTGTAATTTCTCAGTTATTATATAATTTCTCTTCTATTATAAAGTTACACCATTATTTTATAAATACCACAATGGTGTGTGTGCGTATGTGTGCATGTGTGTGCGTATGTGGATTAGAGCGCGGCTTTGGGCCAGTAGCCGACATTACTTGTGGCGTGGGTAGGTGGGCCCCACGCCACCACTATTAATTTGGAAACAAAAATTTAGTGTATTACTATTGTGCAGTATATTTCTTTTTAAATTAAATATATTATTATTATTTTGAAGTCAACTTTATTTACTATAATTTTTAGGTTTACTTAGGTTACTTTTTAAGCAATATTTTATTTAGTCCATTTCTTATTTAGGTTAATGTTTAATTCATATTTTATTTAGTTTATATAGATTAATTTTGTATTTAGGTTTATTTTTAGCTTAGGTATTATTAAGATTATTGTTTAATATTTTTTATTTATGTTTTATCTATTTAAGTCGACCCGAATACATATATATTACTAAGAAAATATAATACCAACCTAAAGGCTAAACAATAGATACTAATTGTTACTTGCCTAAACAAACTACAGAATCACTACAATGAAGCACACAAGAAAATTGTTGTCATCGATCCAGGTGGGAGTACGAGCCTAATCATAACACAAGCCAAAAGTGCATATCGTACCTTCTTGAATTTTCTGATCCGGTCTCACATCTCGTTGTTATGGGCTTGCATCTCATTTAGTTGTTGTGTCATAGGTTCATGGTAGCACTCGAGCAATTCGCTTACGTATAGTTCTTTACGAGATCAACACATATCCATGTGTGGCAAGAGACTCCTTTCTGCACATGTGTATACATCATGATGTGAGCAATGCGAGTTTGTATGCATGCCAATTTAATGACACAAAGGGAGATTTTCCGTCATGTACCAATGCACGGCCAACACATACGAAGAACTCTCATTATGGATTCCATGGTGTGTATTCGGTTCTCTTATCAAGAGGGAATTGGCAGCCGCAAAGCAACATAGGTGGCCTTGCAGGATTCTGGGCCGCTTCACCGCTAGTGATGTAGGATTTGCCACGGAATCTAATGGACGTGCTGCTGCAGTGGGATAATTCGCCGGATATGGTTTGTTGCATAGGCCACGGTGACAAGCTCATCGCCGAGCCAAGAGGTCAGAGGGTAGCTCGGCCAACACGGTGGAGCCCCAATATTTCGGCGCTCTTAGCCAAACGTGTGCCAAGAGGTCCATTACTGCCAGCTCGGAGAGGAAGACCAAAAACTAAGATGAGCCAGCTTGGGAGAAGTAAACGGGGAGAAGAGGAAAAATGGAAAAATAATAGAGAGGCTGCAAACACTTACATAGGCATATAAGTTACCAATGGCGTGCCACATGTCCCACAGGCCACCACTAGTGACAGTACCAGCGGTGCGTCACATGGGTCACATGTCACCACTAACTTATGCCTGGTTAGGAAACTTGGTCTCACATGTTGGTGGCATGTGAACATGCAAGCACAACACCAGTAACCTGTTAGTGGTGGCATACCAAATATGGCGTAGATTGAAAGTAGGGCGCCACCAATTAAGATTGTGTCTAGCCATTTCTGCAATATTTCCAGAAGCTAATCGATGGAGCTTTCTTCGGATATCATTTCAATGGAGGGATCATCAAATAGTATTATCATTAGTTGGACAAAAATAGCATCATATGCTTCAGTGACAAAGCCGACTTCAGCTACATGCATCAACCGAAAAATAGTCAGACGAACAGCTAATATGTCATGAACCACATGTATGCATATGTACGGGAGGGAGACATGTTTTCAAAGCAATCAGACGGGGGGAAGACAATAGATCAAGTCTTAGAAGAAGATCACGGAGATGAGTTCATATGCATCCAACATATAAGATTGTAAGCATCATCAACCAGCATGCCATTCACGCCCATGGGAGGTTCAACGGTGGCGCGGAAAATTCGGAAGAGATATCCGATCGCTTAAAGGAATAGATCTGTCATGCTGACGTTTGCCCTGCTAGTATCGCATTCCAATAATACCAAAATGATGCTTATGCTATGAATAGGAGAGTGAAAATGACAGGGTCTTGAGTACTCATTTATTTTTCATTATGTGTTAACGTTGTTCCAAACTTGCATGGCTATCTATCATCTTCATTACTTTGTTATAATAATTGTCGTTATGTGTTAATTAACGTCATTCCAAACTTGTTTCCTAATTGTCTTACTTATTATGGTTCTTAAATTCATTGTTTCTATATTGACATATAATTATGACATGTGAACACCTACATTGATAATCATATTCTTTGCCATGTCAGCAGAATACGCTGCCACGTCTATCATGGTAGTGTAGTTCAGTTGCATGTCAACCAATTAGTGACATGTTGAACTGATGCCACGCCACTCATGTGCGTAATCATAAGAGGTGGTACCATGCCACCATTAACATTTATCAGTGGCACAACATTGGTGGTGTGGGGGTTGCACGCCACCAACGTGGTTTTGGCACGTCACCAGTAGCATTTTTTGTACTAGTGTTTATAATCGGTAGTCACTGTTAGACAAGTTTGACTACATGCTTTCTAGAGTTTCCCCTTTTATAAACAAATATAGCATTAGTTTTATCTATTTTTCTTTAGACCTAGCAATGGTATCCCCCATTCTTGAGTTTAGTTGTTCTATAATATCACTCACATGTGTTTATTGTGACGTATAGTGTGAGTACACATACATAGACCACATTATTCTGACATAATAAACAACAATCAATCTTCAAAAATTATCATCCTACAACAACCTATAGAATTCCTAAGATTTATAATCCAGCAAAGCAAACAATCTATAGAGATTTTTTCCACAATTATAATCTTACAATGTTCTTTTGAAAATTATTAAGTAATAATTCTTGTAGATCTATGTTTACATTGAAGATAAACCTCGTTGTATTGATCATACTGAATTGAAGTGTTGGCTGGAAATATATTGGTGGGTCGATTGTACATGACCTTAGATCAGTATGTGCCATTAAAGTTTGGAACATGTCTCTGTCGAGTGATCACCTATACTAAGTTGGTGGGTTGGTCATACAATATATCATGTTAGTACACCCTATCAATGAATTTGACTAATTTCACCTTCATTCGTTTATGTCATGAAACCATAAGAAAGGAGCAAGTGAAGCATCTAGAAGTGCTTGCTTTGTCGCTCACACAAAAAATTCTTCATGGGAAAGCCTACTGAAAGATTCGATTTGGACGTCGTAGAAAAGGTTATGTTGTTATCTACGTAGCACTGCCCTATGACCCTTCCCAAGGTACTAAGGACTTTGTTTTAGGGACAAACAATGGTGTTCCGGATCAATGCTTTTGTTGTGACATGCTAAGTTTTCTCCCCTATATATAGCCAGTACATTGATGGGTCTTGAGGGAGTCATGGATTAAGGGGTCCTCGGCTGTCCTGACTATGTGACATGGGCCGGACTGATGGGCTATGAAGATACTAGACAGAAGACTTCGTCCCGTGTCTGGATGGAACTCTCCTTGGCGTGGAAGGCAAGCTTGGCGTTGGATATGTAGATTCCTTTCTCTGTAACCGACTTTGTACAACCCTAACACCCTCCGGTGTCTATATAGACCGGAGGGTTTAGTCCGTAGGGAAGAATCATAATCATACAGGCTAGACTTCTAGGGTTTTAGCCATTACGATCTCGTGGTAGATCAACTCTTGTAATACTCATATTCATCAAGATCAATCAAACAGGAAGTAGGGTATTACCTCCATAGAGAGGGCCCGAACCTGGGTAAACATCGTGTCCCTCGTATCCTGTTACCATCGACCTTAGACGCATAGTTCAGGACCCCCTACCCGAGATCCGCCGGTTTTGACACCGACATTGGTGCTTTCATTGAGAATTTCGCTGCGTCGTCACCAAAAGGTTCGATGGCTCCATAAATCATCTAAAACAATATAGTCCAGAGGGGAGATTTTCCTCCCCGGACAGATCTTCATATTTGGCGCCTTCACACTGTGGGCCAGCTCGCTTGGCCATCTAGAGCAGATCGACAGCTACGCCCCTGGCCATCAGGTCAGGTTTGGAAGCTTGAATTGCGTGGCCAATATCCGCGGAGACTTGATCTTCGATGGATTCGAGCCCATGACGACCGCTCCCTGCCACCAGGATGAACACGACCTAAATCTGTCATCGGACCGTGCATAGGAGATAGCGCCGGTAACTGCTCCGACCCTAAATTCGGAGCAGATTGCGCCATCCGAGGACAGGAAGCTCAACCCCGCCACAGAAGCCGCAGACTCAGCGGCGCTAGAGCCGCACACAGATCCAACCTCGAGCGGGGCCTGTGTCAACGGTACCTTGGATTCGTCTCTAGCCATAGGTCCTAAACCGCGTGCATCCGCGCCCATCGAACTTGGTCAGGCGCTGATCATTGAGTTCAGCTGCGCGGACATCTTCCATCACTCACCTTTAGGCGATGTGCCAAACTCATTAAAAGCCCTCTCCTTGTCAGGGGACTCTCAGCCGAACTATATCCGGATTGAATTGGAAGCTGATGACAGAGAATTTCGCTTCCCACCCACCACCCACTTCATATCCACTGTTGAAGACTTAACCGACACGCTCGATTACTGCTTCAAAGAAATCGATGGTATGGACGACGATGTCGGAGAGGAGCAGGCACAAAAACAACCGCTCACAAGGCGGTGGACGACTACATCCTCATACGATGTATATATGGTGGACGCACTTAAAGAGAAGGAGGCCGACGACGATAATGATAAGCCTGTCGACGAACCTCCCAAACGTCGGCGTCAGAAGCGCCGATCTCGATACGGCAAAGGAAAAGATAGCAACATTGTCACTGACGATGGTGATAATCCGTACTAAGCCAAGGACCCCGCAGTTCCAGCGATGGAGCAGGACGATCGAGAGGACGGTGAACACAGTCCGGGCCCGCTGTTTGACCACAACGATGCCGAAGATACCAATTATCAACCTGTCTCTAAAGAGGACGTCAGCCTAGGCGACGACGAATTCATCGTCCCAGAAGAACCCTTAGAACAAGAACGCCTCCATCGGAGGCTTATTGCCACCGCAAGGAGCCTGAAGAAGCAGAAGCAGCGGCTCATTGCCGCACGGGATATGCTCAATGATAGATGGAACGAAGTGCTAGACGCTGAGGAAAAATATGGTGGCGATCGGCAAACAAAGGTATATCCTAAGAGTAAACTATTGTACGAATTCGACGACGAGGCTATTCCGCCTATACCGCCTAAGAACAATACCGCCGACAAGCCGGACCGACCACCTTAGGGACGAGACAGAGTGGCTAGTGATGTCTACTACAGAACCTTCTTCTTGTAGACGTTGTTGGGCCTGCAAGTGCACAGGTTTGTAGGACAGTAGCAAATTTCCGTCAAGTGGATGACCTAAGGTTTATCAATCTGTAGGAGGCGTAGGATGAAGATGGTCTCTCTCAAGCAACCCTGCAACCAAATAACAAAGAGTCTCTTGTGTCCCCAACACACCCAATAGAATGGTAAATTGTATAGGTGCACTAGTTCGGTGAAGAGATGAAGATACAAGTGCAAAATAGATAGTAGATATAGGTTTTTGTAATCTGAAATTATAAAAACAGCAAGGTAGCGAGCAATAAAAGTGAGCGTAAACAGTATTGCAATGATAGGAAACAAGGCCTAGGGTTCATACTTTCACTAGTGCAAGTTCTCTCAACAATAATAACATAGATAGATCATATAACAAGCCCTCAACATGCAACAAAGAGTCACTCCAAATCCACTAATAGCGGAGAACAAACGTAGAGATTATGGTAGGGTACGAAACCACCTCAAAGTTATTCTTTTGGATCAATCTGTAAAAGATTTCGTACTAGAATAACACCTCAAGACACAAATCAACCAAAACCCTAATGTCACCTAGATATTCCATTGTCACCTCAAGTATCCGTGGGCATGATTATACGATATGCATCACACAATGTCAGATTCATCCAACCAACATAAAAGTACTTCAAAGAGTGCCCCAAAGGTACTACCGGAGAGTCAAGAACGTCTGCCAACCCCTATGCATAGGTTCCCAATGTCACGAAACCAGCAAGTTGATCACCAAAACATACATCAAGTGGATCAATAGAATAACCCATTGTCACCACGGTTATCCCACGCAAGACATACATCAAGTGTTCTCAAAAAAGACTCAATCCGATAAAATAACTTTAAAGGGGAAACTCAATTCATCACAAGAGAGTAGAGGGGGAGAAACATCATAAGATCCAACTACAATAGCAAAGCTCGGGATACATCAAGATCGTGCAATAGAGGGAACACAAGAGAGAACACGAGAGAGAGAGAGATCAAACACATAGCTACTGGTACATACCCTCAGCCCCGAGGGTGAACTACTCCCTCCTCATCATGGATAGTGCCGGGATGATGAAGATGGCCACCGGTGATGGGATCCCCCTCCGGCAGGGTGCCGGAACGGGCTCCCGAGAGGTTTTTGGTGGCTATAGAGGCTTGCGGCAGCGGAACTCCCGATCTATCTTTTGTTGTGGAAGTTTTAGTGTACGTAGGTATATATGGGTGAAAGAAGTACGTCGGTGGACCGAAGGGGGGGCCACGAGGCAGGGGGCGCGCCCAAGGGGGGTGGGCGCCCCCCCACCCTCGTGGGCACCTCCCTTCTTCCCTGACATGCACTCCAAGTCCATCGGGTGGCTTTCCTTCCAAAAATAACTTCTCCAGTTGATTTCGTTCCGTTTTGACTCCGTCTGATATTCCTTTTCCTCGAAACACTGAAATAGGCATAAAACAGCAAATCTGGGCTGGGCCTCTGGTTAATAGATTAGTCCCAAAAATAATATAAAAGTGGAAAATAAAGCCCAATATTGCCTAAAACAGTAGATAATATAGCATGGAGCAATCAAAAATTATAGATACGTTGGAGACGTATCAAGCATCCCCAAGCTTAATTTCTGCTCGTCCTCGAGTAGGTAAATGATAAATAAGAATTTTTGATGCGGAGTGCTACTTTGGCATAATTTCAATGTAAATCTTCTTAATTGTGGTATGAATATTCAGGCCGGACACATTCACTCTCGATGGCTTGATCCGACATGCGATATCGCCCCGTTTGCACACAACCTATGTGAGGGCCGATGCATGCCGCTCTCGATGTTTTACACACCCTCTAGGGGTTGTATGATGACACCACGCCAGGTCCCGTGAATTTTTAGCCCCTCACGAATTTGCACTGATTATAACGACAGCAGACGGGCATCATAGCCCTAGAGACTGGCGTCGAGGCCACGCCTCCCGTTGGTAACATATGGCACATATATGGACCAAAGAGCTTAACATGGGGCACTCATCCCATTCCCTGCTATGATTTCATGTGGCTATGTAAGATCTTGAACTTTCGAGGTTACAACCATAGAAATGCGGTAAATGGCCCAAATATGCGAGTGAGGGAGGGGGGTGGGGGCGAGAAAGGCCACACAGTTAGCTACCCCCATTACTGAAGTTTGTTTTTGGGATAATTAGGTTTATGCCCCTAGTTGTGTCCCACTCGTTTGTTTTACCCCTAATTCTCAAAAGCCACCGGTTCTATCCAAGTCACTTTGCTCCTCTTATGCTTTTGCCCTTTGACCATTTGGCCGCCAGTTTGAAAACTTCATAACTAATTCATACTAAATCAAAAAATGCAAATAAGATACCAAAATGTTCAGAAAAACATCACCTATATGTCAGTGTCATTTGCATTCATGAAAAAAGTGTTGGAAAGTGCACATCCGAGTTTTAGCTCTTTTGATACCACCATGAATAGTGAACTCTAAAAAAATTCAAAAAAATAAGGTGGCAAAGAAGAACAAATGTTCTAAGTGCTTGTCAAGTTTCATTAGGGAACGACATTGGTGGAAGTCAAAAAAAATCTATTTTGGAGTGTTGATTGTTTTTTTGCCGCCGCACCCACGAATGCTATTCCCTGATGAAACTTGGCAGGCACTTAAAATAGTTGTCATTCTTTGCCACCAATTTTTTTTTGAATTTTTTGAACTTTTTTAGATTTTACTATTCATGGTGGTAGCATAAGAGCTAAAACTCGGATGGGTACTTTTCAACACTTTTTTCATGAATGCAAATGACACTAACATATAGTTGATGTTTTTCTAAACATTTTGGTACCTTATTTGCATTTTTCTGATTTAGTATGAATTAGTTATGAAATTTTCAAACCGACGGTCAAACGGTCAATGGGCAAAAGCATAAGAGGAGCAGAGTGACTTGGACAGAACCAGTGACTTTTGGGAATTAGCGGTAAAACAGACGAGTGGGACTCAACTAGGGGCATAAATCTAATTATTCCTTTTCTTTGGAAAGAAACATTTTTTACAAATAAGAAATTTTAGCACTTATTAATAACGATTTTACAATTTCACATTGTAAGGTGCATTTTTTCCTCTAAAACAAAGGTGTTGTAAACGCACAAAACTCCTCCTTGAGCCTCTCACCATCACGTTGACGTTGAACTCACCCAAAAAGGATTTCCCTATTTTATACGATTTACATTTGTTTTTGTTTTTTAGACAAAAGGGTTTTCCTTTGTGTTTTTTATTAGTAACCTAAGGTTTTACTTTGTGAATGGTAAGCGGCCTGTGGACCTGTTTGGTTGTTTCTTTACGAATTGGACCCACGGGCCATTATTTTCTGTGCATGACACGGATAGGGTCCGTGTAATCACCCCCATCGCCCCACACACCCCGCCTCCCTCATCCCCACCGTCCCCACAAACCACCCTGCCACGACCCC